>NC_091825.1:127651843-127764343 GCF_038994185.2 Dermacentor albipictus
AAACCCCGTAACCATCACTAATAGCGGACGGCAGGAGGGAGTTTCAACCGCGCTGAATAGAATTATAAGCAGCCGTTCGTCGGCTGGTTGGGGGCACAGTGGACGCGACCAAAGTACGCCATTATCGCGCGAACGCCGGACGGTGCGCTATTTAATGTCCGCGTTATCGGCCCACTGCCGCCCCCTAGCGGTACGCGCTTCCCGGCAGTTAGGCTCGGGCAAGAAAACCGGACGAGAGAGAGAGAGAGGGAGGCGGGAGGAAATCCGGCCCGCAAAGGAAAGAAGAGAAAGGCGACGCGTGGTCGAAAACGAAATTGAAGAGGAAAAAAAAAATCGGCGCGCTTAGCTTAAACCAGGGACGGAGTTTCACTGTCTCTACAGTTGTAGCTGCTGCGCTGGTTTCAGTACGGAACGCACACATAAACAGAGCCGCCATCTTGGCACGCCGAAGCGCTATCTCAGCGGGACCAGACGACAAGCTCCACACTAAAGATATCCGACACTCGAAAGAGCCGCGTTTTTCATTTCTATTATTTATTTCTCCCGACAGACGGCGCTAATGTAAAGCCTCGGGCCGTTAGAGGCAAACGGGCGTCTCTCTCTTTACGGCCAATATTTATGTTGTGCCGAACAGCGCCGCGCTGCGTTTGTACGCGAAATGAGCGGTGATGGGGGATATACATACAAATAAATAAAGGTGGGGATTTATCAACCTTCTGCCGCAACAACGGTCTCTCTCTCTCGCTCTCTCTGTTTTCTTTTTACAGTGAACACCCTATAAATAAAGCCGCTAAAAGACGCTACTTGGATAAATGGAGAGATGTTTGCTTTATGACAGAGATTGGGTCCAGTGACGATGAGACAGAAAGGGCGCGCTAACAGATTTCAAACTTTATGATGAACGACGCCGAAGCAATAAAAGGACCACCACCACCAACCACAACAATATATATATATATATATATATATATATATATATATATATATATATATATATATATATATATATATATATAGAGAGAGAGAGAGAGAGAGAGAGAGAGAGAGAGAGAGAAAGATAAACGTACGTACCTGTCGCCTAAAACAAGCAATAACAATAACCTACTGCGACCGATCAACACAGTTCAATCATGGAGTCAAGTCTTAAGAAAATGAAGTACACGGGTATTGCATATCTGTACAGTTCTTATTTTTTTTATCGTTATTAACTTTTTGTACCTTCGTCAGCAACCGGACAAACGTTCGCGCGGTTAATCTCCATGTTTTTCTTATCTCTTTTTTTTTCCTACCTCGTTGTGTAGTAATTTCGTGCAATTTTGAACCACGAGATGACATCAGAAAGGATTTATGTCACTGAGGAGCGATACCTATCTGTAATATAACGTTTTTTTTTTCGCTTACTCGCTCGTTTTGTTCTCATTCTTAACTCAAGCACACTTCAGGTTCTACACGTGCGCAGCGCCACTGGAACAGCTGATTCTTCGCTATACGCTACGTCGCCTGCCTCCGCTATATGTACAGCTCCCTCAGCCGCTCACAGTTGCGACGTTACGGTCCCAGTGATCCATCCTATTCCATTTGGGAGACGGCGTCAGCGTCGACGCCTCTGAGAGAAAACTTCAAAGGCTTACATATAAGTATAACTTAAACTTCGTACTACTTATAAACGAAGGTACACGTGTGTGATGTTATTAACACACCGCTGCGCCATTGAGTAGCAAGCCTCTTCCACCACGCGCACCACAGAGGTAGGTCTGCTGGCAACATGCGATACGTAAAGTTACGCGACCGTGACCGTGCGAAGGGCGGCATATGCTGCACAGCAGGCGACGCCCCGTTTCACCGACTTCTAAAACTGCTCACCACGCAGAGGTGTCTTACAACCGGTGCTCGCGCAATACGTCTCGCGTAGGCCGTATATATAGTCTGAACATGACATAACACGACTGCTAACGTTGTCCCAGCAGAGAGAGAGAGAGAGAGAGAAAGCCGATTTGAGCGGGGTGTGAGAGCGGCCTTTCCCGGCAACTGAGCGCAAACTGAACCCTCCCCGCAGTCTTTTTTTTCTTTTTTTTTTCACGGAGAACACAGCCGCTGCCGCAACATAAAGTCGCAAGATCCCCCAAGGAAGTATGAAAGAAAAAAAGCCCGTGAAAAAAAAAAAGAGAAGAAATTGTGGAAAGAAGAAAGGTCGGTGTGATGGCGATGAGAGAACGACGCAGCAGCGGCGGAGCGGCAATCACGGCGACGCAGTTTGAGCCAACGTTACGATTTGTATTTTTCTCACAGGAAAAAGAGAGAAGTAACGCTCAGTAGAGAAGACAGATTCGGCTGTATGGGATGAGGCCAAGCGAAGAGTGGGCGGTCTGTGTGTGGGAGGTTCGGAAGGGGAGGGCAAAGAGAAATCCGTTTTAGCACTTTAGTGCGCCAGCCGTGCTCAGATTTCCACTTCGGGCAGCCGCCGAGCGCGGCCATCTTTGTTTCCTTCGCCAAACTTTCTCGCAATCGCCGAAAGTATGTGAGACGAAAAGAAGGTGCAGCAAATTTTATAAATAAGGGAGGGCAATGCGCAAAGCGTCACGCTAAGAAGGAAAAAAAAAAAAAAGAAAGGACGAGAAAAGGAAACGATAAGAGAACGCTATGGATCCCGGCTCTCTCCTCCTCTTCCACCTGTTTCCCTCCTATACCCTTCACCAAAGGCGTTAGAAGAAAGCTGGCCCGCGCGCTCGAAACTATATAGCGAGCAGTCAGCCGCTGCACTGCAGGCGTGTGGCTCGCGGTGCGGAACGAGGTCACACGCGTCGTCCATATACAACGTTGCTGCTGCCCCGAGCGCCGTTTACAACCTTCCCTGCTTCTGTAGCTTTCTAACACTTCGTCGTCTTCTTCTTGCAGCACAGCGGCGAGGGTGCCACCACAGCGCGTGGTGCGGAGACTCCGCAAGATGCGGGCGGGTATCAGAGGCAGTTACGCTCTTTCCCACCTATACGAGGGGCCGAAAACAAGGGAATACGCCGGCATGTTGTGAGGCGTTTTTTTTGTGTGTTTGTGTGTGTGTGTGTGTGTGTGTGTGTGTGTGTGTGAGAGAGAGAGAGAGAGAGAGAGAGAGAGAGAGAGAGAGAGAGAGAGAGAGAGAGAGAGCGAGCGAGCGTGTTTATGTGTGTGTGAGTATGTGTGCGCGCGTGCGTGCGGACACAAGTGCAGTTTAGAAACGGTAGCCTCCCTACCGTCACACGCCTTCGCTTCACGCATCGCCTTCAAAGGCAGCCGCTTTATTTTTCAAGGAGAAATAAACAAAGCGAAATAACGAGATCGCGAGAGTTCCATAGAACGGCTCTCCCTCTCTCTTTTGTACTTCCCCCTCTCTCTTCTGTACTTCCCCCTTTGGCCCTTTTCGCAATTTATGCGCGAAAGTGCGAGCACCGTCGTAAATTCCCAAAAAGGCCCGTTACACCCGCTACGAAAGCTCGCTCGAGTAAACAATGAAAACATCGCGCGACCTGCAGCACGCTCGCATAAAGGGCGGTGGGGGGGGGGGGAGGCACCAGCGAATGACCGCCGAGTGACCCCGTATGCATACAATGGTCGTCCCGCGAACGGCCGTAATAGTGAGTAACCGCAGGTATATCGTCAACTCTTGGCGGCAATGTTTCGCAGAGGGGCAGGTACGAGGGCACTTAAGTCGTGACACTGACCGCTACGTGACCTGCTCACCGTTACAAAGTAGCAGTCACAATTTGTTTCCCCAGCATACGTTCCATCACTGCACAGCAAACGCGGCTACGCATTTCTAAGTACGCGCGCTCCAGTCGAATGATTCGTGCCGCACGTTACCTAGTCTTCTTGGAAAATTTCTTGTTGCGGGGCCGAGTCGCAGTGACACTACAATCGAACGCTATTTCGGAGAGTCCCGTGTAATCAGGCGCGGTCTCCCTTCGGAGGCTTCATTACGATAATACTGGCTTTCTCGGCGACCTTCGCGTGGTCGTGTATATAAAGATGATTGACAGGCTCATTTGAAAGCCGCGCACACGTACCAATTCGGCAATCTTATGCTTTAGGGACAATGCGCATAGGTCAGTCGAAGCAGCCGAGTGAAACAGCGCCCCCAACATCCCTTAGCCCGCTCAACTCGGTACGCGTTCTTGCTCGACGAATGAGTTCCCGAAAGGTCCCGGGACCAATCACGACGAAGCACCGCGGCTGCACGCCGCCTCCGCGATGAAGCCTCGATGATGACGAGACATCATTGCTGACCCTCGTCGCAATCACGCGGCGTCCGCGGGTTTTCGACAGATAGGGGGAGCGCGACCCAAAAGTTCAGACCATTACCGCCAGAGGGCGCTAGCTTGCGTGAGTAGCTAGAACCTTTACGAGTAGCCCGCGAGCCAACCGGTTCGGGCCTCGCGGCTCGCAGGGGGCCTGGCGTGAACGGCGGGGGATCCACCAACCGTGCAGGAAGAAGAAGAGCGAAACTTGCTCGATTTGTTGGCCACGCAGAGGCCGCCGCAGACTCACTCGTCGTAGTCGCCGCCGCGGGTCGGAAGATGGCACGCGGAAGGGAGCAATTTGGGATCCCGCGGTGAATGCCGCGGGCACCGCCGGTCCTGCTGCTGCTGCTGCTGTGACTGCGGGTGACGATGACGACGACGACGTGCGTGCGTGCGTGCAAGGTTTTCTCTCTCCGCGACGACGAGAGAGACGCTTATAAAAAAGGCCGCGAGGGCGCCGGTCAACTGTCAAGGGCTTTCCTCCCTCTCTCTCTGCCGCTGCAACTTAATCAGCGGCGCTGCGGCTGCAGTGCTGCGGAAACAAAAACACACCCCCACAGACGCGCCCTCCCTCGACGACGGCGCGCCCTGCCACGCACGCACGTATGCACTTACACGCAGGCGTCGTCCCCGCGGCGAAGGACGCGAAGCGTGGATCTTGATTCGAACTCGCTCCCTGTCTCACGCGTGCATCAGAGCTTGCTCGGGGAGAGCTAGCTCGTCTTGAGGCGACGCCAGCGGCAGCTCCCTGCTCGGGTCAACTTTCCGCGCTCTCCGACGTGGCGTTGACGACGTCGGATGGCGTGTGTACTCTCATTTGAGCGAGACCTTGAAATGCTGCGCGTCTGCGTGTTGTGCGTGGAAATAAGAAGAACGCGTGAAGAAACCGGGGATTTTCGATCGCCTCTCCTCCATCGCAGATTCTGTCGGAAGCGACCCTCTCTCTGTACACGACGCAGTTGAGTGAACCGGCACTAAACGGAAAACCCAGTAAACAGAGTTATAGCCGCGAAAGCAGACATTCGTTGTGGAAAAAAATAAAGAACCGGAACAGCGCATGTCCAAATGTCAAGGCGCAGGGCGTGTCTGCGGCTTGTAATCGCGAGCAAATGACTTTGGTAGCGAAAAGAGAAACTAAAAGGTAATTGGCGTTGCGAGGCGTGTCGCCGTTTGCAAACGCCTGGACGCTTCATATATACGATAAATGGAATGCGAGTGGGCGCTGGCGTAAGGTGGGAATGATTAGCGTCACGACATAACTGCTGTTTGGGTTAAGAACGTGGCGCAACCAGACCGTGCTCTTCATTCCTACCCAGGCCGCTTGCAAGTGCACGCCCTTTGAGGTCGAACGTATTTGCGCAGGAAAAGCAACTCAAGAATGGGTTTCCCAACCAATGGGCGTTAGCTCGCGAGAGGAAATAGCGCGGCTTTAGTTGACCGAGGCGCGCAAATAGATCATAAATGGAGGTCAAGCCGCCCTGCTGATTCTTCTGCGCGCCACTTCTTCAATTATACCCGCCTATGTGAGAGCTGGTTGTTGCGCGATACGCATTTCTCTGGAAGTATTGCGGTAAGCTTTAGTGTATACCGATCAGTTTAGGAGTACATGGCGTAGATCAGACAACCGGTGGTCCAAAACTACGGTGACAGAATGGTGGGTGCCACGAGAAAGGGAACGCAGACTAGAACCGCAGAGCAAGGGTCAGGTGGTGTGATGACATTAGAAAATTTGCAAGCATATGATGGAGTCCGGCGAAGTACGTAGCTTATGGGTAATTGGAGATCGCTAGGAGAAAGGCTTTCGTCGTGCAGTGGACGTAAATATAGGCTGGCGGTGATGATGATGATGATGACCCTACGTACGTACGTGGCAGGAGACTCGACATTAAACGTCACAAAACCAGCGGAACACGCCATCTCTGTATGGTAACATAAGGCCATCTTGTGATAGATGGCACGTCGCTATAGCCTGTGATGTAATCTGCACTTGCCGATCCTTCGCTCAAGCCTAAGAACTGCTTCACTGTAAAGAGGGAGAGCGCGCACTTAACTCGGGCCAACGGGTGATCCATATTGTCCAGCATTGCATCTAACAGCACGGTCCTTCGCCACCCTTTCCCTTTTCTTCTTTTTAAACCAGCGATACCAGCTCCGCCGACCCTCAATCTCGCCCGATTCCGGGAACCTAACTACAGAGCCATCTACGAAAACACCACGCCTTCGTGTATAACACCATTTCCCGTCAAGCTTCCGAACCGTTCGGTACATATATACGTATATATACATTATACGCGGGCTGGGACCAAAGAGAACACGGGCGTCTCGCGCGGGTCGCTAACAACGCCGACGACGTGCCTAATTGAGGGCACAGTGCATAATGCAAGACGATTCGCCCGTCGCCCCGCGTACAAGCACGCAACACGCGCGGTCCCAAACGCCGGCGTTCGTCTCCAAAAGCAGCAAGCGCCGTATACACTGCTGAACGTCTCCTTCCCCTCCTCGCCCTCTCACTGTACACCTGACGACGATGCTTACCGCCATCTCCGAGTCTGCCGACGCCGCAGTGCAACAGGCTCGAGAGAGCGCAGGCACACATTCGCAGCAGCAGCAGCAGCGTATACAGAGAAGGTGCCGCTCGCTCTTCATCCATTATGGAGGCGGCTGAGGCTCCTCCGGCCGCTTGCATCGCCGCTTCGAGAACGAACTGACCCGCGATTAGCGAACCCAGCCGGGCACAGCCTGGCTAGCGCAGTCTCGGGGCGACGGGCCTGCCTGCCTGCCTGCTCGAGCCTTTCTCTTCTCTCCTTTGCAGCCAACGTGTTATTAAGGCGCCGCGCGTTGTGTGAGAAGAGAGCTCAGGTTGCGATGTCGCCTGGCGGCCGCCGCTGCAGCTCGCTCGCTGCTAAGTGCCTCCGACCGAAAGGGGGAAAGGAGGAGGAAGGAAGGGATTGCCGAATTATTCGCTCCGCAGGCTGCGCGCGGCGTTTTTTCGTTTTCGATGTCCCGGCGCCGGAGCCTCCTGCAGCGAGCGGCATGCGAGAGAAAATTAGAAAGCCTTAATTTAGTTCTGCTTTTTTTTTTCTATTAACGAAAACGAGTTGGCTCCACCGACGACGGGATGTCTGCGCGAAAACGTGGTCAGCCGAACCGCGTAAGTGGCGAGAATAGCGCGTGAGAAAGATTCGCACGGCGGTGTTTAAAATGCGAGTCGGTTAACGGCAGGTGAGGCCGTGCGACGTTCCTCGAAACCCCGCTGTTGTCGATCTCTAGACGCGATCGCACGGCTTTGATGGGCCTGCAGAAGCTTTACCGTGGATGGACAGAACGTTTGTGCTCGGCTGCTAAAAGACAAAGTTAGCTTAGCGCACCACAAGAGGCGCGATAGAGCTGTTCTTCCGTACAGACGTCTGGCGATAGCAAATGGCCGTCTATTTCGTTTTACCCTGTAGCGTTACAACTCAGCAGACGTAAACAGACGCCTGTGTAGCTACTCCGCGCTCAGGAACATGGTCTCGCTTCTCACTTTGAAACATTTAAATTAATGTTTCTCTCTCTCATTCTCGTATCGGTTGCAGCTGTTTACTTAGCCACGCGGAGATGAAATGGATCGCCGTGCGCTCTCTAGCACTATGTAGTGCGCGTCAGGTGACATGAGGTCACGTGTATAGGAAGGACACGACGGTTCCGGTGAAATCATGTCAATGAAGAAAAAAGAAAAGCAGTATGGGCTCGCCAGCCATCCGAGTGCCCAACTTCGAATGAACGCATTGTCTGTCGGCCTTCCGAGATGACGTCATTTCACGTGACACGTAGGATCTATACTTAAAGGGTATTGGTTACGAGAATGCACTAAGCTGTACGTGGGCACAAAAGAATGAATGCACCGCGATTTGCCCGGGGGGTGCCCCAGATAGGCTCGCTGTCCGATCGAATTATCGTCACGTGAGCGCACCGCAACACGCCGTGGCCGAGCGCAAGAAAGCGCGATGGAAGAGTCTCACGTCCACCAGAGGCCCGAGGCAACGGTGCGAGCGTCGTGTCGTGCCTCCGCTCGACGTCTCAATGCGAGCCGGTCGTCAGCCAGAGCGCAGCCAAGCACGGGAAGAAGACAGACAGTTTGAGGACGCACGCACCAACACACACGTGCACACGCACGTACATACACACGCACTGTGCATGCAGGCGCAGTCGGCTCGCGTAGTACGCGCACATGCGCAAAGTGAGACGGGCGCGTGCTAGCTCACGTCGCTCATGTTACAACGGGTAACAGTTTTAACGGTCGGTCGCGCGGGCGGCTGCTTTGTTTCCGCCGGTTCCGAGGTAATGCGGAACGTGATTAACGGCGGCGGCCTCGACGTCGGAAGCGAGTGCAGCAACCACGCATCGACCCGCGCTGCATGTACGGTATACGCGCTGTATAGGCGTGGTGGCCTAACCGGGTCTCGCCTTTTATTTCGTTTTCTTTTTTTCGAGACTCTTGCTTTCTCGCGTAAGCCGGCCGCACACAGCACGAGCTTCGCAATATGCCACGCGCCACCCGAGGAGCCGCTGCAGCGTTCGACGGGAAAGAGAAGGACGGCGGTTTCGATGCATAAATTTGGCGACCGTGGGGGCCGCTGTCTCGACTTTGCGCGGGTTTGTAGCGAAAGCGGCGAACCGCGCCCCGTAAGATGCATGGACGGAATAGGTACAAGTGTGTGTGTGGGGGGGGGGGGGGGGGGGGCACTGTGAAGCCGGAGAACAAAATGTGTCTAAGCGCAGGGCGGGTAGGGCGACCACCGTCGGAAATGCCGTGGGAGAAACCCGCTGAGCTTGGATACGGCCGTGGATTTAAGGGCACGAAGAAATATTAAGCGCTCGCTCGCCAGCTAGACAAACGCAGGGGCACCGGGCGGTAGGACCGTCCGTATATACTGTGGACACATACGTTACTCTCACGCCCGCGAGTTGGGACACAGGTGCCTCGCCCATGCGGGCGAAGGAGTTGACATCTCAGCGAGCGCTGCAGAAACGGCCTATCGAGGGGCGCCCCTTCAAGTTCGTTTAATTGACCATTCGCCGTGTGCGTTAAATCCCACGGTCTTTCTCCTGTTTTCCCGAGAAACTTGGAATCTCACCGCTGGCACTTACAAATCGTTCGGTGTATATACGTTACGCCTCCCACCGAAGGCAGCGTTCCACGGGCTGTCCCCAAGGCACGCGGACAGCTGTCGCCTCTGGAGCCATGTTCGCATGGATTTTCGTTCGTAGAAACTCCTTGTCATTCATTGGCTGGACGCCTTCGCCGATAATACGCTCACTGTCGCGATCGGCAGCCGCGAGTTCTATTGAATCGACCGTGCGCTTTGTAAGTCCGGGCCCCGGGGCTGAATTCACAAACCTTTTTTGTTCGTGAGAAAATGTTATCGTTTGTCGGCTGCTTTCGCTAACAGTATGTTCGGTGTTCTTTGATCGAGCTGATCTGGCTACAGAACTGCTTCGTTAACACTGAACCGGGACCCGTAGTCGAAAAAAAAAATAGAAAAGCAGTTGTTACGCTAAAAGTGTTCGCAAGGAGCACACGCGACAGAAAAGGTTCGGGAATTCGCGGCGCCCTGGGTTCGCAGCTTTCGCATCACCGCGTCGTGACGGTGAGACGCGCGCAATCTGACCGTATAGGCTATCGGAAGAGGAGCGAAGCCATGGAAGGGAACGGACGCGAAAATCCGGGCAAACACGCAGCGAGACCGACCGTCTCGGGCGGCGAGATAAAATAGCCGACGCCGCTGGACAGCATATACGACAGCGCGGCGGCAAACGAAGCCCCGGAAAAGCGGCCCGTGCCTTATCGTCCGCCGGCGGCGTCGACGCCGGCGGCAGTAAAAACAACACAGCAGCAGCAGCGCCGCGACAGTGACCGCGGCGCAGAAAAGAGCCGCCCCGGAAAGGCAAACCGGACGTGTCTGTGTGCGCGTGCCTGGACAGATACCCCCCTCCCCCCTCCCCCACGCGCACACACGCACGCACAATCTTCACGAGCTGCGTCTCGAACACTCGGTGCGCGCCCTTCTCTTTCTTGCAGGGCGCAGCAGCGTCGCTTAGCCGTGTTTTCCCTCACGCTCCTCCTTTGTCTCCCCATATTTGACTTCCCGTTCCCTTTTTCCCTTCGGCGCGCTTTCGAAGAGGCGTGCGACCGTCGCCGGGGCCGTTGCGCGTATTTGCACATTCCGTCGCCGCGTTCGCAGCGCGCAGTTAGCGAATGGGGCAGGGGAGGGCCTGTACCGACTCGGAATTCTCTCCGTGCGATGAAAGTACTACCGACGTTGAAGGTACGAACGCGAGAGACTTGCTTCTTTCTTTCTTAATGCCGTGATCATAAAGGAGCAACTACAAGCGCACGTGGTGAGCATTCTAGGGCGTCCTGGATCAATGAGGTGACCATGCTCCAGCGCCCGAATGTTATTCGAAACATAGCATCCTAAACAGAGTTCATGAGGACACCTTAAGCTGAAAACAAAACACTGCGTTTTCGGTGATATGGTGTGCTTTTAACACGCAAGAGACAACACTGTGTTTCGCGAAAAAAAACAACACGTTGCGCAATACTTCACTTCAGGAAAGAGGCGCGGTCACTGTTGTGAGCGCGGTCACCTTTGTGATTGGGAATATCTGAATGTTGGTGCGACGTCGTGTCACATTATAAGATAAGGTGATCAATCTGCGGTCTGCTGCAAACGTTCGCCGAAACGCAAATCGCGGCAACGCAGCGCCTAACGAATCTCCAGGCGCACGAGAGCTCTTTGTCCGGTCAGCTGTATGGATGCGACATTAAATCACATACGCGCGAAGGCGTAGCTCAGCCTACTGCATATTTCGGCTGCCTCTATGGGCTCCGATTCAGGGTCACGTTCATTATTCACGGTCCAGTGGCAAGAGTCCCTATACCGACCAAGAAGGTCCTTCCTCTTGGAAGCTGCCTGTCCGTGATGGGATATGGCAATCCATCGTGAAGCTGCTTTTATATGCATCAAGCTGCCCCGGCGTCGCGTGCAATAAGCGCACTCAAATCACGTGCCGAAACAGTTCCCATTAGCATTCGTGGATCAGGAGCGACAAAGGGCCCGTAACGAAGACTGAGGAGAAGAGAGCCCGTACACACCCTCTGCACGCACGCACAGCAACGCCGAGACGCGCGATTTGCATCCTCCGCGGTCGGCTTCGCCCCAAGCGGTCAGCGCAAGGCGTCACACAACAGGTGTCGCCACGCAGCGGGCAGTCGTGGCATGCGCGGACAGATATACGATCTTCGCGCGGCATTGAATATGCAGCGTCCCGTCGCCTAGCTGGGATCCCGCTCACCGAGCCATGCCGAAAGCAGCGGTGACCTTAGCCGCGGTGACCCGGAGGCTGGTACCTCTCGCTGGCGTCTCGTCACCGGCCGTCAGAGGGGGGAGGGACAGCGATGTCTGAGATTTGGCGCTAATGCAATACTTAAAGTCGATGCCAGCCATCGCACGTATACAGACAAGCCCTTGGCTCCGCCGTCCTTCAGCTTTCCGCATGACGCGCTTACCAAAGGTCGTTAGCAAAGTTGGCCTTCAGAACACTGTGAATAAATTCAACGGCCTGCCTCTGCCTCAGCGCATGGCCATAACAGCCAATTGGGCGAGCCTCCGACAATAAATGTATACGCACATACCGGACACATATTCCCTGATATATTTGCGGTTACTCTCCGAATTTTATTCTCTGCCGGTTTGCTTCCTGCAGCTTGTGGAACGATGAAACGACAAGATTGTATAATGCAGAGCAAAGGGCAAGAGCAATGTTAGTGAATCGCTACAACCGAGGACCCTAAAGGTCACCGGTCACGTGATCCTAAGTCTCATCCCAACCGCAGTACCTCCGCTTTAGTGTTTAATGAATACGAGCCACTGGGGATGATATTAGAACGTGAGACACCTTAAATATCGCAACCAGCCGCCCTTTAATCTATCTCGAATAAAATAAACCACGTACAGAGGACTTGAAGACGTTGCATATTACAGTTGAGGTGGAGCTTATTTAGAAACGTTGCACCCAACTATAGAAAACATAAAAGACAGTTCAAGAGATGACCATCTAGCACTCTATTCCGTCCCTACACTGCCTTCCCTCCGTTTCGGGGTCGTTTACTTTGGAAAACATGCTTCACCTGACAACTCCTAAAGCTAACGCGTTCAGAATATCGTGTCGTCCAAATCAGCCCCTCTCGTAGCACTGACCTGCTTATGACGTGGAATCGAGGATACAATCACTTCCTCCAGTCGCCGGCGCCAGGGACAAAAATGTCGCTGTATGCGAAAAGAAGTGCAACCGTTAGATAATAACAACAAAAGTGTATCCGTGCGTGGGCGTGCGTTGTGGGAGGACGAGAGGGGAGGGAGGGACATGGGGTGAGGTGCCTTCTGCACGAGATTACGTTAATGTTTTTACTTGTTACTGACGAAAGGAAAAAAAAGAAAATCCAATTCGGCTTCGGTGCCTCGCGGCGAATATCCGGACATATGATGCACTGCGTCTCATCATCGTCTCGCAGGCATCCGCCGAAGGAGGCGCTCGGGGAGTCAGAACAGCGGAGAGGCGCCGAGGTCGGTGGATCACGCATGATCGATGGAGATGGGCACAGGTGAAGACCCGGGGCGTTTATCGACCTCCCGGTTAATAGACTTGGCGTATTCGCGAAGACACCGCTCCCCCCCCCCCCCCCCCCCCCCCCGCTGGGAGCCACGGTGTGCCAGAGCCGACGGAGTCAACGGCTCCCTTCCGCGAGGCATCACCTCTGCCTGCTCACTCGAAGGATGCCAGCGACTTCGACTGCTATACACATGCCGTGTATATAGCTTGCCGACACTATCAAGCGTTATTGTCCCTGCGTCGGAAATAGATTCGGCCTCTATCATGTGACTCAAGGGTGTCCCAGCAAACGTTAGCTAAGACACACGGTATATAGGAAACAGTATGCGCCTGTAGACCGTTTAGTACATCCGTTTTTCAGGCACTGATTAGCTTGTTCTCTCCGCTTGTAACGCGCGCTGTATCCGAGCGCAGGTTTTATCGCAGCCGCAGCGTAACGCAAGTGAACAGACCTTCTTCTTGTATAGCCTGGTGTGGAGATAACGAAACAGCCATAACACGGTAGAGAGGTTTCGTGTTATTCTATCGAGAAGCGCGGGGATTACGGAACCCTGATAACACAAAAGAGAGGCTTGCGTTATCTGCGCGGTGGGTGTCCGTTTGCGTGCACAAACGTTTACGCGTGATCCTGTATCAGGCGCGACAACAGCGCAGTTGATCGATGCAACAATGGTCCGCTCGTTTTGTCTCGACGTATACGCGCGCTCGAAGCAACGTGCTTTAGATGAGAAAGTTGCGTGCGCGTGGCACGACCATAGTGCATAAATGGTTTCGCTGACGTCGACCTTCTTCAGCGAGCGTCGACAGTACGTCAACGCGTGCGTTTATGAGCGAGAGGAGAACCGCGCGTGCAGAAAAGATCTAACACACGCAGAGAAGCCTTCTTCTGTACAAGGCCCTGTTCTTCCGCACTTGCTACTTCTCTTCTTATTTTTTTCCCCCTCACTTCCTGCGCTCAGGTGCCGGGTTTTCGAGATCTCCGCAAACGGAACAGGAGTGGCACTGCGGAGGAGTGCAGCGGGAATGGCGAGCGGCGACGAGTACGTACGGCGTCGAAGAGGAGAGAATTGGCAAACACGCAATCGAACGAGACCGACCTGCTCCTCAGCTGCGCTTCTGCCTCGGGGCGCAAGCTTCGTACGCGGCGGCCGCGTCGCGCAAAAGCGGGGCGGCCCGTCTCGTCGCAGCTGTAGCTTCGCCTCCGGTGCGCCGAGTTTGTCTGCACACATACACTACGCCCGGAAGGGCGACTCCCGATGCGCTGCTGGTTCGCCTCGGGAGAAACGACGGCAGACGCCGTTTCGGAACACCCCCTCGAGCTTGAGAAGTGAAAAGACGTCAAAAACAAAAGGTTGATAGACGCGCGCCGTCACCGATACAGGGCGTGTCCTCTCTCTCTTTCTCTCTCTGCGCTGAATACGGGATTCTTTTTTCCTATACTGGTGCCGTGTGTGCACCTGCACTTGAGAATGGGCGGCGCCCTGCTACCCTTGTTCTCTACTTCGTCCTCCGTCCGCTCTCTATACTCTGGAGTGTGAAAGAGCGCAAACAGAGTCTCATTGCTGCCAAGAAAAAGAAACCAAGCGGAATGTGCGAGGAAAACAGACGATGTGAAGCGAGCGTGCCTCGTAACTGAACTGCCAGATGGAAAGTGACGTTGTGACTCCAACCAACGAGGCTCTTGGAGAGAGAGCCTCGAAAGAGTGATAAGCGAGTCTGCAGGCGTAAATAAACACGAACGCTTCGGAAGAAAGAAACACGCAGAGCGAATTGCAGTATATATAGGCAAACGTGCGCCCTGCTTTCAGTGACGGTGGGTCACGCAGCTGTGTTCTCTGCGGAGTGACCGACACAAGGAGAATTTGCGAAGTTGTAATTAAAGCCAGCTTGCAAAATGCGGGCAAGACCTTAACGACGCTGCCTTGCGCCGAGAGCGCTTTCGGAGGGCAAACACACAAACCGCGAATCGTGCGCAGTGGCGAACGGAGCGCGATGTGGTGCGCGGAGTCCTGGAATGTAGCCGTTCGTTTTTTTTTTTTTTTTGAAAGGTCGCAATGTCTAATGGCACTAGCGGCACCATGTTTCACAGTGGAGTCAAATCGAGCTCGGAAGTACATGCAGCCGCATTTATCGCTCACAACAGCTGACAGCGTCGGCGGGCAGCGTAGTATTCTCCTTGTGTATACAACCACAAATGTTGCTCGGTTCTAATAAGGGGAAGCGTTGATCTATGTAGAAACGAGCGATGCAGTCAGAAAAGCCGCAGCTTGCGTCATGCCACCACGGACAAGGGACGAGAAAACGTCCAAATGCGTGAAAGCGCTGAATACACGCTGCAATTCCTAAGGCAGGAACCTTACGCTCCAAGCTAGACATACCTAGGGACAGGAATCATTACCCACATAATTTGCCACAAATAGCCAAGAAAAGCGAAACGGCAACGGACGGGACGGACACGTGCGGAGTTGCCCTCCACAATTCCCGGCGGCGAAGAAAAGAGAGCGAGAGCGGAATGGGTCGAAATGCGGGCGACTTGGAAGGACGCCATACGGAACCCGTAGGCACGCACGCGAAGGCACGCAAGGCAGCATACCCCCCCCCCCCCCCAACGCCCCCACCGTCGCTGCTCTGAACCACGCCCACGTATGCATGCCGTATGTATGTATACAGCATGCAGCGGCGACGTTTCGCAGAGCCCCGCAGCCGTTCTCCCTTTTCCTCTCGCCGCACTGTGTGCGTTTGCGTTGCCCTCCGCGACCTGACCGCACCGGAGAGCCTCGGAAAGAGGGTGCGGCGCCGCCGCCGGACACGCGGCTGCACCACGCACATGCGGGCCAAGATGGAGTGTATAAGGAGAGCATGGAGGGGATGAAGCAAGGAGGGAACAACGCGGTGCTTTCCGCTGTTGTTGCCGGTGCCTCGTTCTCTCCGGCCTCATCGTCGATTCGGCACCGTCAATACAACGAGAGGACCCCCTTCCCCCCCCCCCCTCTCTTAATCAACGCCACCTGCGTCAGCGAGGCGGTGCCTCCACCAAGGAAGCTCGGCACTCTGAGCTTCCCTCCCGCCTATGCCCGCCGCACAATGGCTCTCTTTCGCTTTCCCTCGTCCTACAGCTCGGTGCCTGTTTCCCCCCTTCCTCTACAGGCCACGCCGGGGTCACGGATCACCACCGGTGGCCGCACGCTGGCTAGCTGTCAGCCGATGAGCCACGAGCTACATCTCGCAATCAACGCTCGGGCGGATCAAGAGGCAGAGACGGCGTTTGACGGTCAGGCGTCGGAGAGGATGGTAATTCGCGCGTGCCTATGTGTCTCTGTACAGCGGCGCGGTCAAGGCACGCCGGACCGGCCAGAGGCGGCTGCCGCTGAAAGGTGCCTGTGCCCGACGCGGCGGTTCAGTGGTTGCAGCGTTCCGGTTACTGGGCGCAAGGTCGCAGGTTCGGTTGCTGGCTGCGGCGACCGCATTCCAGTGAAAGCGCCATACAAAAACAGTGCTGTTTTTAGACTTCGTTGAACGCTAAAGAGTACTAATAATAAGTGATTGATGAATCGATATCCAGGATTGATTGACTGAGGTTTAAAATCAGTCAATGAGTGGCGTCCGCATGCAGTGCCTGCCAGTTGCCTTCGCCTAATGTGATGTGCGCTCCATACGTACGTGCTCCTAAAGGCGAGTTATGTCCTGACGACAATTCAGTGAGTGCTTCAGCGATCCCCGAACAATGAAACGTTCAGGTTTTCTGCTGCCATGCGTTTTATATCTTCCTGGTTCGTTACGTAGCTTGCCTCCCGAGCGCGTCCCCATCGCGGTGTACTAAGAGCGATATTAACGCAGCACTCGCGCCATGCTTCTATAGTGAGCCTCGTGGGGGCGTTGAGTTCCACCGCCATCGGGCAAATCGACGCGCACACACTCGGGGCCGTCACCTTCAACCGTAAATATTTAAACACGGCAGATTGAACTATGGACGCCTCCGTTCCTAGAAAACTCATCGCGCCGACGACGGCGCGTTTGATCCCTGTCAGGTGATAGCAGCAACCGTATAATCATTAGCCGGGGAGGAGGGGAGGACCGCACCTTTTTCCGACGAACGAGAGCGCCTGACCTTTTCTTTTTTTTCTTCTTTTTTTTTCTTTTTTGAGGGAGCGTAGCGTTAAGATGTATAGCCGAGTGCTCCCAAACTCGGCCGCACGCACTATATACGCAAGTAAGCAGCTTACACCTGCCTGCGCTTGCCGACGGAGTTGACTACGAGGAAGACGGATCCCCAAGAAATGCGCCATCATAGAAGGAAAACCAAACCAAACCGAAGAGTTAAAAGCGAAGTTTTCGAGTGCGCACAGCCACGAGAGTTTGTTGATCGTCGTCGTCCACTAAATTGTAGAACGTGCCCGGCATTCCGGTATAGGGAAAGAAAGGTTAAAATTAAAGCAGGACTCAGTAGCGCTAGCGGACTTCGCTGCAATAACTTGTCGGGAACGCGTCGTGCCGCAGCATCGCGTGATTCTGGGCGCGGCGCTCGCAGGGAAATTAATCTCGCGACGACGTCCATTAGGGAGGAGGGACTCCGCCTCCCCTTTTCTCTTGCGGAGAGGGCGCTGGCATCGCCAAGCGCCACGCGCTCGACATCATCAGCGCAAGAGCCGCCGCCGTTCCGCGAAAGGGATAAATTTCGAGCCGCGCGAGGCGCAATTAACGCCATTCGCGAAACACGTGCGTGTATTAAACTGTACGGCTACACACGCCACACACACACCCCGCGAAAACGCGTGCGCGAGCTGACTGAACTGCGTGCATGCATATGCGTACACGAGGCGCACGACGAGAGAGAGAGAGAGAGAGAGACGCTCAGCAGCGGCCAAGGCAATTAAGCCGCTGGCTGCTCTTCCCGCGACCCGTGTTGTTGCAAGGGTAGAGTGATACACACTTCGCGCAGCACCGGTGTACATACGCGTATACACATAGGCTTCAGCCTCACGCAACTTAATCGACCGGCGACGCCCTGGAAACGTCGGCCATAGCTGTCACGTTCGCCGTGCAGCGGCTAGCCTGTACAGCTATATAGCCGACGCCAGAAGCCGAGTGCCCCGGCCCCCTTTAAAAGCGGTGTAGACGTAATTAGCGAGCTCTCAGGTTGCGTCGCGGCACGCGGGAGTGTCGCCGCGGCGTCGACGATACAAGTTCACAAATGTTTTTTGGCCGGCACGGCGAGTCTCCTTTGGGTTCTGCCCGAAATGAGTGGTTCAGGTTACCGCTTTGCTTAGCAGGTATTCCCGGGCAACTGTGAGCAGGCGCCGCGAGTGTAGGCCTCCTATACCCACCTCTCTCAAACTCCCCTTCATCATTAATCCTTTGCACGCGCCGAGGGAAGAAGCTTAAAGCCTGATGAAGAGTGTGTCTGCTCCTACACGCGCGATAACGAAGTGCGGGATTAGAGCGCTCTCAGACACGACAGCGAGTCGCCTCGTTAATGGCTAACTTAAATGCGCTGCATTTGAAAAATAAGGAAGAAAACGCACCTGGAAAGGGGGTGCGGGGAGGCTTGTCGAGGCAACGAATGAGCTGGCGCCTCAAACCGCTCGCGCAGCAGGAGTTTACGGGGAATGATCTATATAGCGCAGTGCCGACAGAAGTTTGCAGACCAGGGCCGGTATTTTGTAGCGATGCCTTTTCCGATTCTATGCTTTTTCAGGCTTTTCGCGCTTGGCCAGTGGTCAGAGCGACGGTCTGCCCACATTATCAACGGGATCAGGCGGCCGTGTGTGGTGGATGATAAGAATAGCATAGAATAAGGCATAAGGCATCGCTACAAAATAGCGGCCCAGGGGTGCTCCGAAACAAACTGAATTTGCTTGCGGTCTAAGCAAGTAAACCTGGAATCGATGCGCATATCTAGAACTTGGCGCGCGACTGCGAACGCTGCAATGCACTGATGTCTTTTGATTTACGCGTCTATAGGGCCACGTTTGACTTTCACATCGACCTTGCCACCCCTGTTCCGCGAGCTTGCCCAGTACTACTGTGTGTAAGGCCAATCCGTCCGACGTAGAACCAATATTGAGCAATGGCAGGCTATACGCTATAGTCCATCTTGACGCCAACATTAATCTATGCGTCTCTGTTGTTATGCGCTCGTGTTTTCTTTCCACGGGGCCCAAAATAGCGGCCTCGTAGCACCATGGAGGCGGTCCGGAGAGCGACAGACACCCCTACATTATACCAAATCGATGACAGTGGTCCCAAATATGGCACCTTGAAGGACACCATCGGGTGAACGCGACGCCAGGTATAAAGGCGCAATTAATAATTGCCTTTGTGTTTTCCTTTCTTTCCTAGTGACGCACTCGACGTGCACTCGCCCCGGTTGCAAGTGGTAGCGCGACGCAGTTGTCATAATGACCATCAGTACGGACGACGCATGGCTCTTGGCTAGACATTATGCAGGGTGAACGCCGCTACCTATGTGCTGGCAGCAAAGTCCAACATTAGCCTCGCTCCCTTTGGCAGACCCTCCCGCAAAATGTATTTCGCGCGCTTTCGGGGGTGCAGCAAGCGTCAGAGAAAAGTCGCACCTGGTCGCTTGATTGCGCCTTCCCCTTCATGGGCGCACAAAGCGAAAGCTGCGGCTTTTTCCAACACCGCCATTTTCTGAACGAGCGCGAAGGTGCGCTCAAGACACTCATCACTCGAATGAAGTGCCACGCGGTCGCCGAACACGCCGAGGAGAGAGATGCGTCTTGCACGCCACCTGCAAGAACAGCGTCTTCAATTCTTTCGTTTGGGCACTTCAGTTTGGGGCCGCATACCCCCGCCTCGTCTGCATTGGTACGTGTGGCTCGCCTTCAGGTAGCTCAAAATGAAGTAGACGGTCCCCGTTCGCGGGAACCTTTCTGTGCGAGCTCAGAAAAAAAAAAAAAAGATCAGGTAAAGACAGCGAGGTGAGGAAAGTAACTCGGTTAATATCCCGCATGACGCCATCTTGAACGCCATTTGCGCAAATGTAGGAACGGGAGAGGAGGATTGATGGGAAAGGGAGTTCCCCGAGCAGAGCGATCCCGCTGGCAGGGAGGGCATTACCGGCCTGCCACGGAAGCGATTACTCACACCGGGGCCGAGAATTACCTGGAGCGCGGGGCAGCCGCAACGGCTGGGGCCAGCGGCGAGGGCTCCACGTGGCCGCTTCGAGGCGAGCCAAGCCATGCCAAGCCCTCGCGATAGATGGGGAAGAGGAAACGCGCTCCAGGGGAGAAGGAAAGCGCGCGTTCCATCCACCAGTCAGACGGAGAGAGCGCGCGCGCGCGCGCGGAGCCGGGAAAAGTGGTATAAAACGCGCGTAAAAAACAAACCGCTCCCAAAATGGAGGTGGGGGAGGGAAGGGGGCGCCCGGTAAAGTGCCGGGGGGCGGGCATTTAGAGGGAGCCCTCCGGTGGGGAGAGTCTAGACACGCGAGGTGCCCTTTTGCCGGGGGCCGCTTCTTCGTTGGTGGAAACGGCGGCGCCGCTTAATTGCGCCCGGTGGTCTTCGGGAAGTGGGCGCACTTACTCAGGACAGCGCTCCGTCACGAAGGCGGCGGTGCGCAGGCGAAGGAGCGCGGACGCTGACGGGCGCCACAAATGAGCGCCTTCATCACCGGCGGAGGCCCTTCGGCGCAGCAAACTTTTGCAGATGGTGGTCCGGCAGGAGAGACGCATCAGGCACGGGGACTGCGACTCGCTTATTTCTCTGCGGTCGCTTTACGGCAAGCACGCGGACGGAAAGAGACCAGAAGATCGGGGATAATTGAGCGCGCACCCCCCGGTGGGGTCGCAATGTCGAGCACCCAATCGCTGCCCCTAAGTCTCTCTCTCTCTCTCTCACACACACACACACACACACACACACACACACACACACATGCACACACACACACACACAGACAAACAACAAATAAATAAAGAGAAGGGAGGGTAACAAAGCATCCAAACGAGCAAACGTTATGTGCTCCAACTTTGTAAACATCTGACCAATACCGATTCCAACGGCTCGAAACAGGGCGGATTGATCAGGAAACGGTAATACTACCGCGGAGAGCAGCGCGAGACACGACTTGAGAACAGGATAATACAAGAACGCTGGCGTCGAATCGTTCTGTCCTCATCTTTCAGTTCATTCTTTTGACAGTTTCTTTTTTTTTTTGCTGTGTTTTCGGTTATATGACTCAATGCGCATTGAGAAGAGCGCGCACATGGAGCTGCCCTATCGGTAGGCGTACGAGCTGAAGCCGCAAAATAATTATGAACCGGTTAGGGCATGGATAACGGGTGGCATTCGCGCGAGATATTTGAAAGTATAGGCCCTGAAAATTCATTGGAACGGGCTGGTAATAGCTGGAAAATCTTGGAAGCTATAGGCGTTTCTGCTCCGACAGCAGATTTTACGCGAACTGCATGCCGCCAGCGTTAAAAGAGTGAAAGGTCACGTAGAGGTGATTCGATATTGCCAGATATTGCCTGGTCGCAACGGCGCATGTTTCCAGCCGACGTGTGAGCCCTCAAGAAAAAAACGTATAAAAGGCCGATCCAGCAGAAAACCGTGGCTTCGTAGCAAGCATGGGCAATACATTTTTTTTTCTCCAGTAACTAACCTTTCTCAGAACCCGAAAAGAAAGAAAAACCGCGCGCGCGTGCGCCAAGAAGAATTGCTGAGGAAATTGGAATTTTCCTAAAGTGGGGCGAAGCCGCGACATGAAAAGAAAGAGAGAGAGAGAGAGAAGAAAAGCTCAACTCGAATGTACGTGTATTGCCAGAGTCCGGTAGACGGCGCATCGAACGCTATTGGGTTGGCGGCACGTGGCGATCGAAGACTAATTATTGGGGAACAAGATTTGCGGCGACATGTCCGCGTCATTGATGAAACAACAAAAACGAAATCACGATGAAATCAACGTGGTGAAGAAATAAAAAAAAGTAAAGAAAAGCACAGAATATGGCAGGCCTTGACGCAAGACATGGCGGCTTATTGAAGAGAGAGAAAGAGGGAGTGAGAGGCAACGCAGGGGAGCAATTTTAGAAAGACTGGACGGCATTCCTAATTTGCTCGCATACTTTCATTTCCCCCCCCCTCTCTCTCTATCTCTTTATCCTCTTCCCCGCTCTTTAGTCAGCCAATCGTTTTTCGTTCTCTGGCGAGACCGTCAGCTTCTGTGCTACACGCCATTCAATTCGTTTACATTTTGCGGTCCCACCAATGCCTCACACACACACTTGTTCTTGCTGCCTCTTCCAATTTTTACCGCAGAAAAGCGAGCTTTAAGAAGAAAGGAAAATGTGAAAGCAGAATAAGAGAACTAACGGATAAGGAGCGCATCGTGTATATACGCAAGAATAGGGACCCTGCGTCTACGAGAAGGTGCGCACGCGAATGTATATTGCCTCAACGTTTCATTCTTTCTTTTTCTTTTCCGGTTTTGTTCCGCTTGAAATGAAAACTACGGTAGATGAAACAAGGAGAGAAAGAGAGCGAGAAGCGTTACAAAAGGACGATGAAAGCGTTGGTGCCCGACCATTCGCGTAGCTAGGTCGTCTGGCACCCGGGGCCCATAGGTCTTCTGTCATCCCCCCCCCCCCGGGTGTAGTCGAGGAAGGCGAGAATATAAACAATTTCCGGGTGTCTTCAGACGTATATGACACCCCCCCCCCCTCATTGCTACGTCACTGTGTCCGACTGGCCTTCGCGTTTGAATCTTCTGCGTCTCGCTGCCCGCAGCCGCGTGTCCCGTACTCCGAAAGGGTTTTTCCCTTCCAAACACGAACCGACGAGCGCAGTAATCTCCCTTCTGGGGGCCAACAGGGTTACGCAGTGAAGCGAAGGCGATGCCTCGCGTCGGCCATCCCAAACGGAGAACCAGAGAAGAAGCGATCCTCAATATACCGCAAGCAGGTTTCCCCAAGCACCAGCATGCCCTGTAACCAGCACGGCCGACCCCGCGAGAGCTAATGAGCTCCCATGAAGAGAAGCGGTTCGGAAACTTGGATGGTGCAAGAAACGAAGGACGTCAACAATGTAAAAAAATTACACCCTTAAAGGTGAAAAAAAGGTGTAAATGTGGCTCTAACTCACACCCACAGTGTGTCGGGTGTCCGCTATATAAATAGCACCCCAAGGGTGCGAGTTATAGACACACTTACACCCTTTCTCACATTTAAGGGTGTCAATTATTTTACAGGGAACCGGGATGGCAGCATTAGTTGGCACGGTGACGTCCTCATTTGCGACTGTCAACCTGCAGGTCCGCCATTTTGGTTATAGGTGATTCGTGGTGCAGCGGCGATGCGTGCTGGTGGGCTTTGCATGCCGTCAAAACATATTCACGGAAGGAACAAGAGGCGCGCGATGGGCGACTCTTCTTCCTTGCGCTGAAACACGTATTCCGTTCGCGCTACCGATTGGGTGACACGAGCTCTACACTCATCGTTAACTGCAAGTACGATGTCGGTATACGCCGCAAAGGAGGAGAGATCGAGTGTGGGTCGAGAAGTACGCAGCTGAAAGAGAGAGGTGGACGGGGTGGGCGAAATCTGCCCGCCGGAACCGATACAGTCGCATGGGAGCGCCTAAACCGACCCGACCGACCGTTCTTGCCGGTTCACCAGCGACCCTCGCCTTCTTAGCATTCGCCGCCCTTTTCGCCGCTTTTTTTTTTCTCGTTTCACTCGTGCCTCCGTTTGTTGCGTTCACCGATGCGGGTTGCATCATTTCATTTCATCCGCCGCCGCTCGTCGGTGAAGTTGGGTTGAATATCGATAAATACGAAGAAAAAAAATAAAGGAAGATAGGGAGAGGGCGGAGCACGAAGAGAGTGAAAGCATGCAAGACTCGGTTCGCGGCCCGCATGGCCGTTCAGGTGTGCGAAGCAAGTTCCTCAGACGCGGCCACCGGAGCGAACACCTCGGCGCAGAGCGCGAGTTAAGTCTCGGGAGTAAAGAAGGGGGTGAGCAGGTGAGCCGGGGGGATTGCAGGGGCGACGGAGGCGGGTGTTTCGAAGGGAGGTGTGTGCGTGCGCGCCGTTCCAATCTGCTGGTCCGGAAAGGAACACCCCCGCTGCCACTACGGACGCGTTCTCGGGGAATTAGCGACCGCCGAGCAGAAAGGAGGAGGAGGAGGGTGATGGATCTAGAGTTGAAGACGGGCGCCTAGGCACGCCTCGGGGCTTGAAACGCCGGAAAGGGAGAGCGATGGCTGCAAAACAATGGGCGCCGCCGCCACTCAACGATTCGTTTCTTCCTGTCTCTTAAATGAGGAAGGCGGTGACGAGTAAAGTTCACAGCCACAATTGCCCTGCCTACTTTGCTTGCGCTGCATTGTATACGCTTTCACTCTACGTTTGTTTTCCGCCCTCTGTATAGGCATTTTACGCTCTAGATGTACGGATAGCACACGCTGGGAATCTCAAGATTTTTCACGATCCTTATATCAGCCTCTAGCAATACGGAGGTCCCCCGTCCAATAAGGCTCTGTACTACACGAGATGCTATTATCAGGTTCCCGAATTGGAAACGCTTATCCGACGGCCCATCTGGAACGTGATCCGACGACGAATAAACAGAGGCTAGAATCCAGGGCCAGACTCTTGAGCGGGTCGCTGAACCTGACAAGCGCACGACGAGAAATAGCCGCGCCCTTGTGAGGTCAACACGATGGTGCCACTGCGACGCGACAATAACGATCGTATTGGATGGTATGTTAGTTTCCTAACTTAATAACACTTAGCGGAAGAGCTATCGCGTCTTGCTGTCTCTCTAATCAGCAGTCGCGAGAGATCAATCAAGAGAGAGAGAATAGAATTCATTGATAGAAAAGACAGAGAAGTCGACCTCAGATATAGTGCGCTGTAGTCTGCTACTCTGCACTGGGGAAGAGGGAAGGTGAGTGAGAGTACTGGGATGGATGACGATGATAAGAGAAGCGAGTGCTTATGTGCATGAGGCCTTGCTAGAGCCGCTCGTCGAGCTTGGTGTCCTGCAGAAACTTCAACACTTTAGTTGCACGCATTGAAGTTGCTGTGTCACTAAACCGCGCGTGAAAGCCGCTGCTGTTCTGGAATACAAACGCGTTCCGACCTACCTTAGCAACACGTGAGCGACGTCCGATTTAACTATAGTCGATAACTATAACATCGAAGTGACGTTCCAGATGTGTTTCCAAACTAGTTCTGGATGTGGGTTTCTGGGTGTGTAGGCCCAGAGGCCGCAGCGACGTTCCTCATATCCGCAGCCGCATACGAAAGTAGCACGAGCGCGGCCTCCACAAAAAAAAAAAAAAAAGAAATGAAGTCTAAAAACGGGCCCGACCACGCTCACTTACAACTACACCCCGCGCTCCTTCATGCCGCTACGCGAGCAGCTAATCTGAAATGCAAGCGATAACCTGCACGCGAGAAAGGCATAGCATATAGCGTGTAGCTCGCCGAACGAAGGGTCGTCGCCCGCTTGCTCGACTGGCCAAGATTCGCGCCACATCGGCAAGGAGGGAAAAAAAAGAAAAGAAAAAACCCTACAGCATCGGCGCGCCCGAAAGGCGGCGGCTGCGAAGCGGCAGCAAAACAGCGATTGATGAACGACTTCCGCCGGGACGGACGACCCGCGTAAAAGAAGTGTCGAGCGCGATGTGACGACCTCGGTCCTCTCTCCATAGCGCCGTCGCGGCTCGGCCCGTCTATGCCGACTCGCTTCGAGAAATAAACAGACCAGAGGACGCACGCTATAAGCAACGAAGTAGAAAAGCACATCGTCGCCAAAGGCCAAGGATTGACTGAGCGCGCAAGGGACGGCGATGGAACCAACCGAGAGAGTCTCTCCTCGACGCTCGGCTTATCGGAAACGCCGCCGCCGCCGACGTGCCACTCCGCTCGGCGCCCTCTATTTCCTCCTCCCTCTCTCTTCTGTCACTCCCCCCCCCCCCCTCCTCCCACTGATTCGCGCGAGCGTAGAAAAGACCGCTGCGTCGGAGGGGCGATTGGGTTCGGGCGGCCGAGGTCAACGCCTCGACCCCGACGACTACAACGAGGCGTGTGTATGGCCGCGGGCCACGGATTCGGCGCGCGCCGAGCAGGTCGGCAGAGAACCCGATTGAGTGCCAGAGGTTGAGGACAGGGCCGCTTGCGTCACTCGTTTCGCTTTTACCGTTCGAACGGGACTGCGACCTTCGTGTAACGAGTTTTCTCTCTTTTTTTTCTTAATTACGTTTGCCGCCCTGAAGGGGGGGAGGGAGTGCCAGTAGTTGGGCCAGCGCCAGCAAACCAAACTAACTGGCGCCGAGTCAACGCCTGCTCCCTGAAGGGTGTGTTGCGCTGCTAAAAGCACGAGGTCGCGGGATCAAATCCCGGCCACGGCGGCCGCATTTCGATGGGGGCTGAATGCAAAAAAAAGCTCCCCTTTACTTAGATTTAGACGCGCGGTCACCCGCCGTGGTTGCTCAGTGGCTATGGTGTTGGGCTGCTGAGCACAAGGTCGCGGGATCGAATCCCGGCCACGGCGGCCGCATTTCGATGGGGGCGAAATGTGAAAACACCCGTGTGCTTAGATTTAGGTGCACGTTAAAGAACCCCAGGTGGACAAAATTTCCGGAGTCCTCCACTACGGCGTGCCTCATAATCAGAAAGTGGTTTTGGCACGTAAAACCCCAAATATTATTATTAGACGCGCGGTAAAGAACCCCAGGTGGTCAAATATAATCCGGAGTTCCCCACAATGGCGTACCTCACAATCAGATTGTGGCTTTGGCACGTAAAACCTTACTCTATATATATATATATATATATATATATATATATATATATATATATATACACGCCAAAAACCGCGATATGCCCACAACTGTTTCCTGTGGGGGTATTCTGTACGAGTCTATACCTATAGTGGACTGTCCATTTCAGCAGCTGCTGATTGGCCGGGGGTGCTCGTCTCCGCTCGTACAGCTGCATCCAATCAGCAGCGGCCGAAATGGACAGTCCACTAGGTGCCCCTCCTGGTCACCTCTCCGCGCCAAGCGGCTCCTCACTATTCCGGATAATTTATGCCTCCCACTCGTTTCATACCCGCGTTAAGCACACTTCTTCCCTTGCGAAAAAGGGTTTAATGACAGAAACTTTTCGCGTGCACGACACGAATGAGACAGAAAACTCCGGGGAGACACGTCGGGCGCTCGCAAGGCTCCTCACGTGTTCGACTATGTCGTCGTCGCTCCTTGATTGTCCCTTAGCACGCCATTCAAACCTCTGCTCTGCCCCTTGAAAAAGAAAGAAAAGAACATAGCGTTTTCCCTCGCGAAATACCATGCCGCGCCGAAAATGACCAGCCTCGCGTGAACAATACAAAAGGCAAGCGCCGCTAGCCCCCCCTCCCCCCCCCCCCCGTCCACACCTCTCTTATGAAAGAAATAAAAACAGGTCGTTTCCCCGGTTATCTTCTCTCTTTTCTAGCCCCACTGCGTTCTTGCATAATACGAAGGCGCAGTGTGGCTGTCGAGCGTGCCGTGGTGAGCGCCAGCCTGTTACTCCGCAGTGATGAAACGTTACTTAACCTGGTAACGAACAGTGCATTTCCTCCGAGTTTTCTATACTTATTTATTTCTTCCTAGCCCGCGAAAGCCGTCAGCCGCTTATGCTTCTGCGTCGTGATTCTCTCGCTTGTCTTTTTTTTTTTTTTGCACTGTCATTATTTTCGTTCGGGGAATCGATCCTTTATACCGCTGTTACAAATAGCAGCGCTCTATCTTCCCGCGCGCACTCCATTCACAGCCTGCACGCACGCACGCAAGCACGAGCGCATTCCTCGGTCTCTTCTCATTGTGTCATTCCGAATGCGCAGAATATGCCAGCCTCGACACATTGCGAAACCCTCGGCTTCTTTCGCAACCGCTCCGAAGTCAAGTTGAACGAAGTTGAAGCGGTATACCGCGCTCGGAGGGAACTGCATCGCAGAGCAGCTGTTCCAAATGCTTCGCTTCGCCGAGCGGGTTATTTGGTTTCTGCTGGAATTTGTCCTCCGCTCAGTGTTCACGATTAAAAAGAAAACCATGAGATCAAGCGTAGATTGCGTCAGGTTTGGTCACGAAGCTTGGTTCTCAAACACAGCGCATGCCATGTGCCTGTGGTGCGGTTGTTCGATGCGCTCGCACACCATTCTTTTTCGTCGCGACGTCTGCTTCTGTCCCGAGCAGAAGGCGTGTTAGGGTTTGTTCGATCGTTAGAATGCACTCGCGGAGCTTTGTCTTGTCTTTCATCGTTCCTTCTTTCTTTTTGTGCGTAATCTACATTACTACGACGTCTGCAAAGTCGCGTATACACAACGTAATTATGTCTACGAGGCGGCTTTACAACAATGTTATGCGTACAAAATGAAGACAGATGGGGCACCGCAAGCTGTATACCTGCATGCAGCGTAAGGTTAAAAATAGAATGCATGCTATCATATAACAATAGTGAACCTTGAAGAAGCACGAAGGCAACAAATGAAAGCATTCTAATTCTAAGGTTCATTGTGAAAAACTTCTTACTGAACACTTGAAAACGTTCATTATGAAGAACATGGCGCAAAAGAGATGACCGAGCTGGAGAACAACCCGCGACAATCGCCGTGTTTTTTCGTCCCTTTAGCGCTGTCTCTTTTACGGTATAAAGTTCAACTAATTTTCCCAGTTCACCATTTTTCTACACTTGAAAAGTTGTCCTAGTGCGCGAATACAAATGCAAGCGCGATACACACAAAAGAATAGGACGCACAGACAAAAAGAACTGCTTTTGTCGAGGAGGGCAAATATACGTAACAGACGTGATAACTTGCAACGCAGGATGAGATTTTTTTTTTCCTTTTTAGGACTAAGGTTAAGTAATAAACCAGCGTACACAGAGAACAACAAAATACCCGCTATAATAAGCTCGACGGCATTTCATTACAAAAATAAGAGAGCGAAAGAAAAAAGAAGGCCGGGACATAAGCAACTGTATACGATGTGTTATCTCCAGTTTAGGGGCACGCAGAAAACCCCGCTTAAGAGAGAGAAAAAATACAATATGAAATATGCTTCCCGGATGGTTGAAATTAACGACGACTCGCTCGTTCACAAATGAAAGAAAAAAAAAGAAGGTCGGGAAAAATTAGCGAGTGTTTTCTCGCCTCAAGTGCAGCAAAGAGGTGGCACGTCCAGGCCTCCGCGCGCCTGTGTGTATACTTTATATATATACGTTTATACTAAAAGAATTCATTTCGCTATGTACAACGGCGCCGCTATACAGGACACAAGAGGCTCCAGGGACCCGTCCCCCTTTCCCTTCAAGGGGGCAGCAGGAGCGGTGGGAGCGATAACGCCGAAACGTCACGCTCACTGCGCCCATGAAAAGGGCTTCGTGGTTGACGACGACGACGATGTGTTCGCAAAAAAAAAAAAAACAGAAAGGGCGAGTCACGCTAGACGCGCCGAGAAGAGAGGCGTTCGTTTGAAAAATGAGCGCCACGCAGCGTCATTAATCTCGGCAACAGAGGCGCCCCAGCGCCCACTTGCGGCGGTCAGCGCGCGGGGACCAACACACACACGCACACACATACACGCACACACGGTCACTGCCGCGCAGCAGCGGGACGATAATGCGGTAGAGAAGATGGCGGCGCTGCGGCTCCCGAGATCCCGGCTCCAGATTCGGGAAATAATTTGCTCCCCTCCCCCACCACCTCCTCATTCTCCTCCTCCTCCTTCCAGTATATTTGTACGTACTAGCGACTACCTGCACCAGGGCCGGTCCATCACTGTTATTACGCCGTGCACTGCAGTGCCTGTGCCGCCTCTGCATGTATAGCTAACCCCATCAGACTATACGATAAGGCCGGCGCCGCGCCGTGTCACGGCGCGACGGTTGTTGGAGACAATCGTTGATCCCCGCGCTACAAAGCAGATCGCAAGAAGGCCGAACCATCTTCTGCAGTGATTTCTGTGCAGTGAGAAAACGGTGCGCTCACGTTTGTTTGTTTTCTTTTTCCCAGCACCGTAAACGTGGTTTTGATGCTGCACTCTCATACACGTATATACGTTCTTTTTTTTTCTTTTTTTTTTCTGGCCGCGTACTTGCTTTTCCGTTTCCTCGGGCGCGGCGGCGATCTCGCTTTTGGCGCTCCCGTCTCGTGACGGGACCCTCGTGCTGCGAATCGTTATATACGACCCGGGAAAATCAGAGGGTCACAGAACAAATAACATGGCGCGTCGCCCTTTGCTTTCTTTATCCGGTTATGCGCATGACCGGGCACTTATATGAGCCCCGTCGCTTTCTTTTTCTTTCCTTCCAGCGGTGACTCTTGTGTAGGACCGCACGCGGCTCCTAATCTGCGGTTGGTCATACCACTCTACGCTCACGCTGGCGGTCATTGATGACACGCGTTCTGCTCATCCTCTGTAATCACGCGAGTGCTCGGCGGGGCCAGCGCGACTTCGTCCTCGGCGAGACTATTAATCGCGCCGGCGGGCCGATTGTAACGGCACACATGCACGCCGAAGCCTGCTGGTCGCAAAGAAGAAGGGCAGTGAGATTTCGGGCGGTGACCCGCGAGGGGTTTAGGTAACGAGGGACAGTCGCACCGCGAATCGCCGACGAAATGCCCGTATACGTACGCAAACGTACGTGCGAGCCCCGCAGACGCGGAACGGTTTCCGGATACCGAACGCACCACTTAGCGCGCAAACGTCTCTTCGGCCGTGTAATTAGGCTTACAGGCGAGATGCGCGGCGACTCGTTGTTCAACGCGAGCGTGTATTTCGACTCGCCGTCTCTATGTGCACTGTCACCCGCATTAGGAAACTCGTTGTCAAGTCAAGCAGTAGTTTTCGGTCGTATTCTGCAACATGTTGCGCTTCTTTAAGGGGTCAAGCTATATAGGGAGTTTTAGAAGAGCAGCGGTCGTTAGACATCTTAGTGTAGCCAGTAAACGGGGTGGGAAGTACCTTCTAAAGCACCGAAACTCTTGTGCGCAGAGCCGACAGCGACGTACTAACATTGCAGGCTTGCGTGCTGTCACCTGCTGTTCCTAACACTCCCTGCTGTATTCTGGCGACTGTGATCCACTGTGATCGCCAAATACCGTGCAGATTATTTCGTCAAGCTGCGTAGACTACGGAGTGCACTAGCCGAGGCAGTGGCTGCGTTGTGCGACTGGTCGTACAACGAAAGAAAGACGAAAAAAGAAAGGAGCCTCGCGAAACTATGTCTTGCCCAAGTATAGTTGCAGAGTGTTGGTACAGAACGACAGAATCTTGTTAGGTTTCTCTGACATTGAACTCCTTCGAACTGTCTCTCTTGTGACGTTTCTTACGCCGCTCCCTTTATAAATACGACATACCAGCCCAACAGCAAACTCGGTTGAAAAACGACATCCGTCGATAGCAGCAACTCATTACCGCAGCGCCCGCTTTCCTCGCTCTCAAGACACGGAAGGAAGCTGTCGCGAGGGCTCCCGATCTTTTCCCCACGCCGGCACATCGGCAAGCGCCCAATCTGCTGCCACTACGAGCAGCGGTTGATCAGGCAATACCAGAACAGGCGCGAGAATGCTTTGTTTTCAGAACACGCGGCCGGACAACGTCCCTTCCTCGGGGCTCTCTCTTATCGCAGAGCTCTTCGCCACAGTGAAAGGAAGTAGTAACAGCAGCAGCAATAGGAAGAGAACTCTCCTCGCGTAACGAACGGGCTCCAAGGACGCGGCGTGCAGCAGACACGCTTGCGTCGCTGCAGCAGTAGCAGCAGCCGTGGGGTCAGCCTTGGAGGAGGAGGAGGAGGAGGGGGAAGAATGAAAACGCGCACAAGGCACTGCAAGAGGGGCGCCGGCACATTGGGAAGAAGAGTGCGTGTTCTGCGTGACCTCGGCCGAGGAGGTGACGGGGGAGAACCAAGACGAAGAAGACGGTAACAGCCTGCAGCGCACAGCGCGCGGTTTGCGGCAGGCCGCCATTAGCGCCTAGCTTCGCCCCCTCCCCACCTCCCTCCCCCCCCCAAAAGAAAGAAAAAAGAAACAGAATTCGCGGCGGGGAGTGCGGATCTCTCCCACCGCTGCCAAAATGCCCGTCGGTCGCTCGCGGGCTGCCCGCATGTTGAGCGCATCCCGCCGGCCGCAGTAAAGACGCTCATCACGAGCGAAGCGCACGGAACTCACGCTCGCACACAACAATCGCAAGCATATCTCTCGCGCGGCACACCGTAAAACGCCTCGCCTGCCTGCCCCGACTGTGCTCTCTCAACGCGAGGAAACAAATTACCGGAATTAGTTTCAGCACGCCTAGTATGCGCGCCCAGGGACGGACAGGGGAGACAAAATGTATGCGCGACGGCGGCAGAGGCGTCCGTGCGTGGATCGCACCTTCTGCGGCGTGCATCCACGCCAGTGGGGACGGAGCGGAGACCGGATTCCGGTTGCCGCGGCGCGCAGGGCTTCGGGCGGAAGCGGCCACGCGTTGTCGGTCGGGGCATCTGTGACTTCGGCGATAATGCGAGCGAGGGTACTTTTTTTTTTTTAGGTGCGAATTGTAACCAACACTGGCCGTGCCCTAGGGAAGCTTTGAAATGATTTACGCGTGCCGCTCCGGAGGGTCTTTCACCGGGCACCGTAAAAAAATCTCGCCGCTCGCAGTTTCTGGGTTCGATCAGGATAGCCACGCGCTCCCCGTGCTTATACCGTACACGCAACGGCTCGTTGGTCAGGCGCTGGTTCGGCGCCGCTGCGATGGCGAAACGGTTTTTTTTTTTTTTGGAAGTATTAACGTATTGCGTTTAAGCGCAGCTAAGAGGTGTGTTTACAAATGTATCACTGCGGTGCAGTGGAACCTAAACAACCGCGCAGTTGGCTTTGTGCAGTCGTCAGCGTTACGGGCCGCGCAAATCCGTCTAACGTTTATTCAGCGCATTCGATTAGACCTATGTTTTCACCCTAATGCGTACATTAGGGCTACGATGGGTACGTGTGGCAACCACCACCTGCAGTGGCTGTGTCAGAAACGAGGGCTATACTCGATAGAGGATACTGAGACTTGCAAAGCTACTAAACGATCACAGAGACAATTTATAAGCGTTGGCTCATGGACTTCTCAAGTTCCCTAAGCCGCTATAGCAATTTCTACACGAGAAGGGTGTCCACGATATTATTTAAATGCACATCTGTGCTGCAGCGCAAGCTCTCTCAAGAAAAAAAAAATTGCCGGAGGTCCCGTCTAAATAAATTGCGAAACTTAATGAAGCAGGACTATACTCGTCGGTCAACGAGGTGGGTTTAGTCGTGAAAAACCGAGATCGAATCGCTCAATAATGTCGCCAAATGAGTACCTCACATTGCAAAAGAGGAAAATAACATATTAAACCTACGCTACGCAAATCGTGAAAGGTCAGTGTGGACAGAAACTCGGGAACTAGCGCGCACGAAAAAAGACACTTGACTGTAGGTACTAATCAATAACTGGAGAATGAGCGCGGCCACAGTTACAACTTTCATGCACGTGCTGCGAACGACGGTAAAACAAAAAGAAAAAAAGAATAAGAACACGATATCGTTAACGAAGTCATTTTCTCTTTAATGCCCGGCCCTTCTCTTGGACTCTATTCCATTGCCCCCTTCCCTTTAAGGAGGGATAAATAAAGTTTTTCATCATCATAACAAGTATATGCAGGTATCTGGAGGACTGAGAAACTGCCCCGAAGCTATACTTTTACGAAGCCGGAGCGAGAGATGTTCTTTCCTTTACGGTCCGTAAACGTTCCGAGCTTAACGTCGGTTTCCCTGCCCCCCCCCCCTTTTTTTTTTTTAAATAGCGGTCTGAATGCCCACGGGTATATTGCGAGACTCGACAGAGCTTTCTTCCCGGTTTCTGTCAAGGGCGGTGAATCAGACACCGCGGTGCCGGGTCTCTTGCGATACGTGAACATTAGCTAGCGGCCTCACCAAGGCGGATTACTACACTACTGCTGCTACTACTACTACTACTACTAATAATAATAATAATAATATTAATAATAACTGTGCTCTGCCCGTCTTTTCTTTCTGTCTTAAATTATTTGTCGCTATGCTTTCCTCGAGAATTAAATAAAAACTAGGCCAGGCAAACCGTCTTCATTGAACAAATAGGAGGCACTGAACCCTGTCGGGTGTACGGAGGAGCCGTAACGTGACAAGCCCCGTTGCAGAAAAAAAAAAAAAAAAAACTTACGTTGTACGCGTGTCGCTATAATGTTTTTAATGCCACATTAAACGAGTCCGTTTGACGTCGCGTAAGAACAGCAGCGTGTATACCTCGCCGTGCCAACATAATCGAAGGCAATAACAAATCCAGGTTAGCACAATTGTATACCCGCTCATTTCGGTAACACAGCGTTACACCTCTCTTGAGACGACTTTTTTCTATCATTGCCAGAGCGTTCTAAAAACTACCCGTATGATGAAATCTATAAAGGCTAGAAACACGAAGACTTTCTTTCGGTACCAGCTGTCACAAAGCGTAACGCGCCTTCCGTCTTGGGGACAACCTACCGGTCGCTCTGTGCGCGATTACCAACTGACGCTACTTCTTTAGTGTACGATAACGCGTTTACGGTATGTCCGAAGGAAGCCGTCCACGTTCCAAAAGCTGTGTACTCCATCGCAATCTCTATATAGGGTTTCGAGTACGGTATGTCCTAAGGAAGCCATCACGTTCCTAAAGCTACGTACCACCTCGCAATCTCTACAGGGTTTCGAGTACGGTATGCCCCAAGAAGGCCCCTCGTTACCAGTGCGCCCTCCGACATGTCCGATCAGGCAAGCGGAGCCTGTGGGGAAGTATCGAATAGCGTGCGAGAGAGCCCATGATCGGTCTTTTTTCTTTTCTTTTTTTGCTCCTCGCATAGCATGTTCTTACACGTTCAGATTTGCTCCGGGCGCGTTTAGTAGCAGTCGTGGCTGTTGTGTTTATTTAGTAGATTTTTTTTTTTTTGCGTACTCCGTTTCTCTCCCATTGCCGCCGACGCGGCGCCGTTTTACCAACGTGGATCGATCGAAGGTCCGGTTCAAGAAAAGAAAAAAAAGTACAGTGATTATGGGTGTCTGAAACAGTGTAACACTTGGGTAACGACTAGCGCAAATTAGGAGGAAAGCGAGGGAAAAAAGTATACGCCAATTTGCCTAGCTCTGCGCGCTTTCTTTTTTTTTTACAACGGCGCCGTCTTTCTATGGTATTTTCGCACTGTACACCAAGGCGGAGGACGCGGCCACCATAAATCAACTCTTTAGCGACATATACAAAAATGGTTTATATCTTCCCGGATATGTATATCAGTGTCAATATGTTTGCGCGTCGGAGTGTTCTCGCACGAGGACATGATAAGGCGTCGCCCTTATTTCCGCTAGGACGTTGAAAAAAGCGTTCCAAAATAAGAAGCCAGTGAACGCATTATCGAGATTCCCGCCTTTGGAAATAAAAGTACAACGTACGCGAAATGGCAAAAGGGGGGCAAACGCCGCGACAATCCGATGAAACGCGTAAGGAACAGTGCCGTGTTGTTGTTATCACTCTCTGCGTTTTCTCCGGTAACGCTGGTTTCCACGGATACGCGTTAATCAGGGGAAACGAAACAGTAGGGATCTTGCGTTAATCTCACTCATCTCAACACTGCAAAGACTTTCAAGGAGCCCCAGCGCGAAAGCGCCCGCACGTATAACGTCGCGCGTAAACAACGCTAAGCCCCGCAGTTGCATGGTCGGGAAAAACCGAGCTTAAAATTTTTGCGCCCGCCGTCCAGCCCCGAAGGCCGCCAGGAAATCCTCGACACGAAATTTAAGGAAAGGTGCAGGAACCCTAAATGAGAAACAGCGCACGCCGTCGGTGACTGCGATGCAAGAATTACACAGCGGGCTATTTATTTTTTCAGTCGCTTTACTAATGAACCTCGTTTTCGAAAGATTAAAATTTTGCTGTCCACGTCTTACTTCCTGGTACTAGAGATTAAAAGCGAGCTGGACTGGCGTTGTTCGTTTAGCTGTAGAAAACGATTTGTTCTCTGAGGCAAGCTCTTTACTTATTCGTTCCGATCTTCATTTGCTTCATTCCCAAGCCGGCGTCAGTCGGTATCCTTTTTAACGAGACAAAGCAATAAGACAAATGGCTCGCTTTTTAAAGCGACATTGAAAAGCTTTGTATTAAGAATGCGCGACTGCTTCGCCATTCCGTTTCACAAAGCTGTTTCCTGTCCTTCGTCGCGTTTCACGTAATTACAATATTTCCAGCGTTCTCCACTGATGGTACTTCCGGCCGCCGGTGAAGATATTCTCTTGTCACACGGCGTATATGCATATATATCTAGAGGAATTCAATCCTGCGGCAAGTAAGATGTTTAGAATCAAATTCCTGGCTATGCGTGTTATGAGCGCCCAGCTACCTTCCCGGCGTCGGAACGGTCATTCGAGGACGTACATACATTTGCATATCGCGAGCGCCGCGGCGCTGAATCACGAAAACGCGACGACGACGTCATGAATTCCGCCGGGGAATACGCGGCCTCATTTGAATCTCAAAACGCTATGCGCTACCAGAGGCGCGCTGTGGGGTTACCCACAAGGCTGGACGAGACCGTACCTGGATTTACGCGTCTTAGTAAGCGTGCTACAATGACAGTTAAGCGCGGCAAGATTCTGTGCTCCTTTTTTTTTTGCAGGCAAAAGCGAGAACATTTTTCTTCAGCTATGTCGGGCGCATAACGGCAGCGTTTTTTTTTTTTTCTTCTTCGGGTAATCTAGAAGTTTTGCGCAAGTGAAGAGCTGCTGTCGCCGTAGAGCGCGACACGCGACGGATTGTTCAGACAGCGCTTTCATCAATCGTGCTATTGTGTCGAACGCTTTTGAGAATCAGTTCGAGTCGCAATCGTAAAACAGCAGTTGACGAGAGTGTGGAGGTCTGTTATAGCGGCTTTGGGTGACGCGGCGGTGTTGCTCATAAAGCGCTGTAGCCAAGGTTCAGAAGCAAAGTCCGCCGGGTCCCATCGCCTCAACAAACTTTGCGCTCATCACAGCGCGCGCGGGGCAAGTGAAGTTCGTACTCACCGACTGAGTTCAAATCCTGGGTCCGGCTCCGATGGTCAAAAACGAGATCCCACGCGGCGTCGTCGGTCAACCGCTGCACTACACCGAACACCGACGAACGCGATGTTCGTCGCGCGAAGCCCAGACGGAGGGGTTCTCACCAGAGTGCTATTCGCTCTCAGAGACGAACTGCCGCAGCCTGGCGCGCACAAGAAGCAACACGTTCCAACAGCGAGCAGGGGGAAAAAAATCCCGATCGTGGAAAAAAAAGAAAAATATCCTCGACGAGCGAAGACCACACAACACACACACGGGGGGCAGCAGTACTCGCCGAGAATCCAACAGGTTGGGAGGGAATCCGGGAATATTTTCTTTTCGGTCAAGCGAGTGTCTTCGTCGGGGAGCGGAGGTACGACGACTTCGACGCGCACGACTCGCAAGCACAACACAACCGGCACCGCAGGAACGAGTCGAATGCACGTCTGGACTCCACGCGCGCCGCAGAGAAACTGGCAAGCGCGGACGCGACTCGTTGCCGGCTCACCGCATCTGCCGAGCGCGGGCCGAGCGACGAGGAGGTGGTTTCCCTAGGTGTCTCCTCCCTAGATTCCCCAGTCGCGAGATCGGATTCCCCAGGGCGCGACTCGTGGGTCTGGGGCGTCCCCAGGCGTTCCCTAGGATTGGTTCCGGTTGGGCGCGGGGAGTTGGGCGGGACGCTTCGTGGAGTTCTTTTCGTTCGTTTGCTCTCTTTCGTATTTTCGGTCCTTCGCTCATTCTCATTACTTCCGAAGAGGAAAGCGCTTTTCGTGTCTCTACTTTTTTCTTCTCACGAAGAGGCCGTGAAGCTGAAGTGAAAGACGAAAGCTACGAACAAAGCGAGTTGCACCGAGAAAGAGAGAGAGAGAGAAGTAAAGATACAAAAGAGAGAGAAAGCCCCTCCTCTTCATGGTTCAGGGTTGGCCGCCGTGTATTTTCTGTGTTGTCGGGGCATAATGGAAAATAAGGACCTTCGAAAAACTAGTTTGGAGGGAGAAATGATTTTGCGTGTTTGTGCAAATCGTGCGGAAAGCGGAGAAGGCGAAGTCGTCGGCTGGCGAGAGCTGCTCGATAGAATTTACTTTCTTTTATTCTTAATCTCCCTGTGTACGCGCTTGCATCTGAAGTAACGGTAGCGACTCATGGTAGTCCCGGAATATCAACAATTTTCTTCCTTTCTTTAATTGATTCTTTTTTTAGGCATGGTGAGAGGCGACGCGTTGGCGTCTACAATCTGAGTTTTTCTTGCTTTGTGTTTATACTGCTCTGTAAACGACGGCTCCCTTGCAAAACCAATTTCAGATGCGCGTTTCAGAGACGGCCAATTTCCAAACTAGTTCTCCGCGGAAAGAGATTAAAAGGAAATAAGTTTGAATGTAAGTGTGCTACACTGAATAATGCTTCTGTGTTGCTTGCCTGTAGTTCAGTTCACCTTGAACAACGACCCCCCCCCCCCCAAAAAAAAAAAACGGATTGTTGTGTAACGACGTTTTCTTTTTAAACGACGTGCGCTGCTTTGGATGTTTTGAGGTTTTCGTTTCTTCAGGTTAGCCTAATAGAACTTTTTTTCTTGCTGTGGGTTAACCTTACCCCACTTTTCGTATATACTACATCCGCTCCAATGAGAGCGTGAATTACTCGTATTTACTCGGCTCTGCTTGTGCGTAGGAAGTACCCGCTTTTGTAATTTCGGTGGGACCTTCATAATGTGCCTTATTCAAGAAGTCATATGCTGGATTTCCTGCGTACTTGGTGGATGCGCCAATATATACCGGCATTGCTTATCACTAGGACGACCGCCAAGTGTTAAACACACATAGCCGATCCCGGTCAAGCGCGCACAAACGAGGACAAAGTGAGGAGTAGACAACACAAGCGCTTGTGTCGTCCACTCCTCACTTTGTCCTTATTTGTGCGCGCTTGACCGTGATCTGCTATGCGTAACCAACTAGCCCAAATGTCGGTGCTCTTGAGTTAAATACACGTTGTTTTTATTGCATTCCAAACTATTTTGAGTGTGAGAGCAGCACCCATCGCGTTCATAGAAACGTATTTAATGGCACACTTGTTCACTGTTGTGATTTGTTGACCGCCAAGTTTTGGTCATGTGGGGTCGCAGGAAAGCGAAGCTGCTGTTTTTTTTTCTTTCTTTTTTAATTGACTATTAAGTACTGGTTGGATGTTGCTTGTGGCGCTCCGTGAAACGTGAAGTGCGAGAACGTGATCTTGTTTGATTTCACGTTCCAGCCACTGAAGTTTACCTGCACTTGTACGCACAGTCGTGAGGTCACGTACTCGCGGACGAACACGCCGTTGGTCGTTGAAGTCAAGCAGGAGAGCTCCATTACAACGTGAGCCTCTTAAATGTATAGTTTGCAGTTCGGTGCATCGTTTGTGTGGTGCTCGAGCCACAAAATGCTCGCTCTCACCTCCGTCATTCCAGCGTTTTCCTTTTTTTTTTTATTGCTATGGTTCGTCCGGATCTTCGCGATCGTGTCTTTCATCATCCATGCCACAGTGTGATGCGGGTCGGCGTTGGCTGCATTACTTGCCGCATAGAGCGCCATAAGACTGTCTTCTACGGCGGTTTTGTCTTCATTTAGATACTGCGATGTACTTACAGTAATCGAGTAAAGGTTTCAATGACGCTGAGAGCAAGTTGTATGCGCTCCAGGAAACTGTGCAAACAGTGGGCGTCACGGTTCGTAACCTTTTCGCTTCGGAACATTCTTGGTGCGACTCGCTAACACCGGCGAACTTAACGGAACGGTGAAAGTTCGTCGCTCAGACGGAATTTTTTAGAGCTTAAGTTCCAGCTCTTTATGTAGTACGTACGTACAGAGTCACCATAGACGTAGACGTCGCAGTGAACCATGCTATATAGTTGCCAAGCAGCAATGACAGCGCGAACCGTCCCCGGAATCTGAGAGAGAGAGAGAGAGAAAATTCACCGAAGTATAAGGGCAGGCAGGTTTACTAGGCTGGGCGCCGTGACGTATACCGTGCACTGGGGAAGGGGAGGAGTACTACATAATAGACGAGGAGAAAGAGGGCAGAAAAGCTCGCATTGCGGACGCTCACACACGCCGAAGCGTTCATCGTTCATCAGTCAGACTTACGAGCGCTCGGTCACATGTGCGGTGGACTTTTAAGCCACGCGGCAGCAAGGCCTACATAGCGCCCAAGCCTGCATCGCTCGCGCAGCTATGCAATGGCAACGCGTTCCAGTCGGAACTCGCGCCGATCCTAACCTCCCCCCTCCCCCCCACATTCCCCCACCATCTCTTTAGCCGTGTCCGGCCTCTGGCACGGCGCGAACAGAACCGAGAGAGCGGAGGCCGGGCAGGGCGTTAATTCGACGCAAATCGCGCTTCCCGCCGCGCGTCCGTGTGGCTCGAGAAGTATATACGCGTGGGCGGCGGCGGCGGGCGGATGACCGCGCCTTGGCTGCGCGCGCGCTGCTTAGTAAGAATAGTAGTCGCATATAAACGCTGCGGGCAACAGGGCGGCGGCACGGCTTTCTTTCCCTCCTCCCCTTGTGTACCACCACTACTACGCTCGAAAAGTGGCCGTGCTCCGGCGGCGGCCGCAAACAGCCGAGGGCCCCGCGCGCGGCCCGGCTGCAATCCTGTTCGCTTCCGCGGCCCGTCGCCTCGCTGCAGTGCAAATCGTTTTCTGGCACCCACTGCATGCGTGGCGTCGAACGCGCGGGGGTGCGCGCGCGCGTGGAGTTTGAAAGGGTGCCGCCCGGGCTGGCTGCCTGGGCAGAGTCCTCTGGGTTTCGCGCTGTGCCGCGCAGTAACAGGATCCGAGTGCGCTGCAGCAATTCATTATTGCACTTGCGAAGCGCGCGGTCCGCGTTGCCTTCTTTCTCCTTGACGTCCTGAGCGGTTCCCGGGGTGTTGCAGCTACTACTGCGACCTTATATATTGGGCCCGACGGGCATTTGTGTCTAGTATATATAGAGATTGTCATTGGGAGCAGTGGTGTTTATGATGAAAACAACAACAACAACAAAGGAATGCGCGATACTTGTATCTGTCCCTTTGGTGTTAGGACAGCTCAACAGGTCCGTTCAAGGTAAAGAGTCGTAGGAACGAGAGGGAGATGGGGTCTCGTGTCTAACCAGGAGTGAGCGCTTTTGTTTGCTGTACGTCAGATGGTTGGTCATTGCACTGTGGGGTAACAATGAAAAGCGTATATTCGAAACGACGGAAATGACAATGGGGAATGGGCCAGATAGATAGCTTAGAAGAATCTGCATGTATATGCTGATACAATGCATATTCTTCTAAGACTGGGACAGGAATGCCGCGTCTAACCACATGCAACAGATGTCAGAGCGAGGGCTGTAAACGTGCACTGAGGCGCTAGGAAGTAGTGTGAATGATTACAAGTGCAACAGAAACATGCGAACAGACTTCACAGGTAAGTATTGCGGATATGGGGTATACGCTTGCTGTGGTGCTGAAGCACTGCATGTGCCGCGCCGACGATGTGTATGTGCCACGGCGAGGCATGTCACTATTTCGTTTTTCTATACTGGTGCCATTGGCCCTGCCAGAGCGCGCCGTCGTCCTGGGCTTTTCAGCGAGGCGTGACGTCACAAATTCGTCCATGGAGAGACAGGCCCTCTTCGCATGCATTACGAAGCGTTCTCTCTCTGTAGCGAACCGCAGTCCGGGACGTTTGGCTGTGTACATGCCAGCTGTCGCTATGCGCGAGAGCAGCAGCCCAGAGACGTTCCTATGGTGCGCACACTTCTCAGCCGCGCCGCTTCGTTGCCCTCTGTTTGGACGGACGGGAGTCGCTCGACTCGGCGCACGAACCTCCGTGGGCAGTTCGGCACGGGTCTGCCCATTGCAAGCCGTCACTCTCCCATGCGTGTGCGTGAGAGAGAGATAGAGAGAGAGAGAGAACGAGTGAGGGAGTGTGTGCGTATGTGTGCGTGCCCGTATGCGTGTCTGTGTGTTTACGATATATAAACCTGGGAGCGCCGGCCGTGACACAGCGCACCGTGTTAGGACCTGGCGGAGAAGGAGGAGGGTGAGGGAGGGACGAAGAGGAAGGAGGAGAAAGAGATGCGACTGTTTAATCGGCCTCCCATTGCAAACGCACCGCCCGTCGTCTCGCGCTCGCCGTCTCGGCGCAGCAACGTCCACATAGCGGACAGGGCACAAGGCTCACCCGGATGCTCCAAGCAGAGACTCGACGACGCCCGCGGCGCTGAGGAACCGCACAGCAGAGCTCTCAGCTGCAACGTGTGACACGCTGTGTGCACGCAGCTGGCGAAGTGCTCGCGCGTCCCTTGCCGTGCTAGTGCAGTACGTCGGCGCGCCAGCTGCGAACCGCGTATACGCAATAACGATTTTTGCAAAAAATTACTGTGTAGGGAGCTCCAGCGCCATATATATATAGTGTCCATGGCAGCTGCAAGCACGGCGGTACGTTCGGCCAGCATTAGAATGACGGTTAGTGTAACTTGAAGGGGTGTACGGTAGGGCGATTAAGAGAAGGGACAAAAGAAGACACACAGGGACACACACATCGCTACCAACAACATTACCAACAAGCCCGCATTGTAACCCTCGTGAACTTTATGGTTAGTGTAAACACGGATTTGCCTAAGCGTCGTCCTTTTATTGCTTCGAACGGGATTGTGACTTTGCAAGTTGACCATTTCCGACGAAATATCGCGCTCTAAACGCAACAATTCACAATGAACGTTCGCAAGTGTCTTATTGCCTTGCGCGTTTAGAAAAACAGGATTGCTTCGAAATTTATGCTGACCATGGCAGATAAAGCGTACTAAATAAAGCCTCAAATATGTCTTAAGCCACAAGCACGAAGCCTAGTCAAATCCACGTCCTAAGCATCATCCCCATCGCAGCTTAGCGATCGCAGCGCCAGAGTTCCCTCTGGTAGTTCTAGCAGGAAACGCTATATGGGGTATCCGCGAGGCGGTCGCCGTCCCTGCAGGCATGCGCTCTCCGAATAAAAGCGCGGAGTGCGGGATAGGCGAAGCGGCTCTCTCTATCTTTGTACGGCAAAGCAGCGTCTGTGTATTCCTCGAGTGAGTGAGCTCCTCCGGCGTTTTGTTGCTGCTCGTGCAAGATATATACATGCGAGAAGGCCAGCCGCGCCACACACGTAGTGTATCTCGAGCTTGCTTCTGCACGCGTTCCCGCGGGCTTCGATCCCGCTGCCTTCCTGCTGGCTCGAAAGGGCCGGCAGGACTTTTGTGCTAACATCGTCTCGTCCTTTATGCGGTATACTCGACCTTCTGCGTTATTACGCGGCCAGTAAAACGCTCAGTATGGGTCAGCAAAAGTCTGCTCTTGAGTAGTACGTGTAAGTCTATGTATAGTAACGCGTGCATGGGAGGGCTATATGAGCTGTGTTTTTTTTTTCCCTGTTTTTGGACACATTGAAGCTGAGCCATGGGCGATTCGACGAAGCATGTTCAATTGGCTTATTTCTACTGCATTTGTTCCAGCAAATAGTACTCTGTGACATGCATCAGGCATCCGTTGGCGTTTGTATTCTTTATTGTCTAATGAACAATGTCGACAGAAGAGACAGAGGAGACAAGCACCACGCGGCATGAAAGCGTGCGCGATGCTGCGTTATTTTCCAAACCTTTTTTTTTTCCCCTTCATTGGCTGGCGCAACGCCACGCCTATACGCTATATACCGCCGGTATCGGCCACTCGTTGTGATGAGTGATGAGAAAAGATGGGACAGAATCCTGATGCATGATACGGCACTTCACCAAATGCAGCATATCGCCGCCGGTATGCTTGATTGAAGAAAGCACGTGATTTCATATACGACGAGGAGTTGCTTGAGAAACGCACCTCCCTATACAGCGTATTTGAGCAGACGCACTCAACCGAATGCAGCGGAGGATTCGATCAAGTGCAGTGACAAATCGAGTGGAGCGACGACGTTACATACACACTCTACTTTTTTTCTTGAGTCGACGTTGTTTGTGCGGAGTGGACGAACGTTGTAGAATATACGCGTGCACAAAAGTCTTCGGAGGATGACATTCCAAAGCGATTCCATACTTGAAACGACGCAAGGCGACGTATAAACTGACGGTATAGATTACGAAACATCGTGACTGAATTCCAGAAGCTTCCGCCGCCGCCGCCAAAAATAAGGTGTGTCCGCGCATCCCGCGCTGACGGCGTGCAGTCATTCCAGCGAGGCGTATAAGAGAGAGAGAGAGAGAGAGATGTCGTGCGTAACCCGGCAGAAACAGGCGTGTCTCTCCAACGCACGCGTCCGCGGACACAGACATATACGCATTAGGTTCTAGACCAACATGGCGGACCAGTCCAGTCGCGCCCTGCTTGCTAACACACGCGCTCGCAGTCCCCAAGGAAACACAAAATCCAGAGTCGATTATGCGACGGGGACACGAAACAGCCGGAAAGGAGGAGACTCGCGCATATCTACGTTATTAGCCCGATGGCACCTTCGCGCTTATGGAAAAGGAGCCAAACGCCGCATGCAGAGAACACTGCGTCGCAGATGTATGTATGTATACGGGGGATGAGAAAGGGGGACCCGAATAGAAGGAAGAAAGAAGATATAGAACGGTGCTTTCACACTTCTTTTGTTGCGAGAGATGGCACGCAAACGGTGTGCATGTGCGTGTGCGACGCGTGACAGCGCCATCAGCGGCATACGCGAAACGATGCCGTCCCCCCGCCCCCTCCCCCTCTCCCCCCTGCTGCATTTTCTAAACTCCACCGCGAGCGAGACAGGCCGCGCCATGTGCGGCTGCTGCCGCGAACGCTTCTGGCTCGGCGCGGTTGCAAACGCGAAGTCTATATACCGACCGAAAGCCGTGGAAATGAAGCCTGCATGCGCGCTCCGTGGGCGAGTTGTGTGCACTGCAGACTTGGCTGCATGAGTTATACTAAATAAACCTGGCGTTACGATCGTTGAGCTACTGTGAGGATTATGGTTTTATATTGCACGGATTTAACTATTTCTTCGTATGCTCGTGGCTTCTGATGTTCTTGCGGTTTGATTTATTGTACGCTTTACCTGCGTCTATCGGCCTAAATTTTTAAGTAACCGTATATCTTTCTAAACGCATTAAAGTTCACCATGAGGCCTGCGAACATGTGTAATCGTTGCGAATTGTTTCATTTATAAGGCGGAATTTCTTTAATAAATGATCAGTTTGCAAAGTCAACAAGATCTTCGAATCCAGATGGACAAATATTTAGGGCAATCTATGTACTATACCCGTCAATCCCATGCAGGCTGAACGATCATAATTGCAGCTTCCGTATCTATGAGAGCGCAATATGTCCTCCTAAATTATGTACGAAATTCTATGCTACCGAGGGGCTTCAAACTGGAACCGAACTCGCGTTCTGAAAAATGTGCCACTGCGTTTTTAAGTAGCTACGTCTTTTGGATTCGGCAGTATCTATACCTTCAAAGTTCAACAGCTCTCTTGAAACCATTGATGGTGTCTTCTGCAACTTCTCGCGGATTTGAAGGTTTCGGATGGGTATATATGTACATATATAGTGTTTTGCGCTTTTCTGTCAAGACAGATGTCAAGGTGACTGAGCGAGTCGCATTGTGAGTAATTTCAAGTGCAATAAGAGCGAGCAGAGCAAGGATGAGGTGCAGGAATTCTATGCCAGCATCGCCACGTCTAGTTCTTGTAGTCCCTCTCGATCCGTCTTCTGCCATGGTGAAGTTTCGAGCATTTTGGTGCCGTAAACGTGATTGCCGACTATAGAGAATCCGTTCGAGAATCACTTTGCCGGCTACTGCTCTTGACGTAGTTAACGTAGCTTAGTCGGATCCGGTTATAGTTATACGCGATGCGTGTAACAACCTGAGCCTTTGGAATTACAGTGACTTCTCGGAAATCTATAAAACTTAAGCTATTCTAGAGAAGAAGACGAAGTAGAAGAAATGTAGAAGTACCTCACATGGAGCTCCGGCTTTTCCCACTCACAGCGACCGTCAGCCTATAGATTTCCTGGAAGTAACCATCGCCACTACTGCGGGAAGTCATCAGGACCACGAAGAGATCAACATCTCGGCAAGTGCTTCCATATCCATCCATAAAACGCCACATTTCGTGCCCGGTTCGCCGACCGCCGCGTTAACCCTAACGCCGGTTCGGCAGCCCGGCATCTCTACCAACTCATCAGGCAACTATGGAAATAGAAGTGGAGGGGACTGAAATCGCCCCGGAAGAACTAAACGAGGCAGGATGGCTCGCCGCCCATAAGACCCTACAGCGAAGCAAACCAAGCCTTAACGAGTCCAAAGCCATACCACGTACAAGAACTAATTCGGTAGCACAGACGCCGTCGTCCCGTCCGCGTCGGCAAGTGCCGAAGCCCCCACCGCTGCCGGAAGACGACTTCAAAGTGGTTCTCCGACCGCGTGACGGATTCAATACAGCCGGCTGGAGCTCCGCGCTCATCACCGACAACATCATGAGAACGGCCGCTCTGGAAGCGGCAACGCAACTAGAAGACATGATCCGAATCAACACCAGCCAAAATATCATTATTGTCAGCACACCAAGAGAAGACAACGCCGTCAAATACAGCCAAATCAAGGAGCTCAAATTACAAGAGAAGAGATTCAGCATGACTACTTACATTACGGCGCCCGAAAACTCGGCCAAAGGAATCATCCATGGGATTCCGGACTACGACACACAAGAAGACATTATTAGAAGTTTGGCGCGTAATACCCCCCGGGTCCTGCACGCCAGGCGCATGGGCAAGACGTCCTCAGTTATCATCGTTTTTCAAGGTGAAGAAGTACCACACTACGTCAACTACCGAAATACTACGTACCGGTGCCTTCTGTACAAGAAGAAGATCGAAGTGTGCGGAATCTGCCGAAAAGTCGGCCACCGGGACGATGTGTGCCCCACCCCGAACGAAAAATGTTGTATCCGGTGCGGCAAGCAAAACCCGCCAACGGACCATGACTGCGAACTAGTATGCGCTATCTGCAACGGCAACCATCTCTCCGGCTCAAAGCAATGCAGGAAACGTTTCCAAATCCCCTACATCATCCGACAACGACAGTGGCAGAAACTATCGGTGGAAGAACAGAACATCCCTAACGAGCGCAGGCAAAGTAGATCGCGAGAACGCCGATCGACGCAGAACAGCCAAGAAACCAGTGCAAGCTTTTTTCCCGGAGGATCGAGCAGTAGGAGCCGATCTCGGTCTTACCCGAGACTAAGCTCAACTCCAAGTGCCACCGACTCCGACGGGACGTCGCGGAACCGGTCGAGTTCCGGGAGACGAACGACCCCGACTAACAGCGGTCCACAGGTGAGCTGGGCTAACACGGTCTCTTCTCCCAATGCTCAGTATCCTAAGATGCAGGCTCTCGAGGCAGAACTCCAACAAATGAGGCAGTTAATAGAACAACAGCGAACCGAAATCACTAAGCAGCGTGCAGAAATCACCCGATTACAACAAAAACAACAGGAGCGCAGTCAGACGCCGCGTCCTACCCCACCATCTAATCCCTCACTCAACACCACAGCACCACCACATAAACGTAAGGCAGAAGATCATACAGACAACTCTTCAGACATATCACCAAGATTCGAGAAACTAGAACATATGATTACTGAACTTGCCAACCAGATGCTTCAGCAACATCAGGAGAATGGTGCCCACTTGCAACAAATAAGCGCACGTCTAGACTCTCTGGAAACCAGAAGCACCAACCTAGAGTCTCGGGTAGCCGCGACCGAAGCCAAAGTACTTCGCTGGGAGTCGAGATTTACATCCACGGCCTCCGGCTCCCTTAAGGGCGTGGCATCCAAACCCTATGACCGTCCACCCCTATCCGAAATCTCCAAACCGATCGCTGAACCCCCGCCACCTCAAAATGGCTCACACTCCTAACTACAAGATCTGGCAGTGGAACTGCCGTGGGTTTCGCCGCAAACGGGGAAACCTTCAGCAGTTCCTTCGGGGTAAGGCGGCCCCTGATATCATTGCCCTTCAGGAGACGGGAGGCCACGCAAAATTGGCAGGGTATAAATCCTATAATGCTTCTGGGTCGGATTCCACCACCGCTATTCTAGTTCACAGAAATCTAACAGTCATTAAACATGATATTGAAGAAGTCGACATAGACCACGTCTTTATTGAACTCATTCCTAAACGTAAGGAGGATGAAAGCATATTCATTCTTAATGTCTATAGTAGCCCAAAGTGCCGACGTCACAAGTTCGGAACTCTATTCAGGAAGGTTCTCAGAATCTCCCAACAAAAGGCCATATTATTATTAGGTGACTTTAACGCTCCCCACACTGCATGGGGATACCGCACAGAGGTAGTCAAAGGTCGTAATCTTTGGCTGGAGGCCCAACAACAGGGACTGACTCTGATCACAGACCCCCAGACACCCACCCGTATCGGGAATAGTGTCAGTGTTGACACCACTCCCGATCTAACTTTCATCAAAAACATAGGCAACTATGATTCACTCTAAGAAAAAAGAGAGTAAAAAGTGAGTCACAGCAACTTGACTCTCTTTTTTCTTACGAAGACCCATTTTCGCGCGGGTAGAGTCACAAAACAAGAGTCAACATTTGTGTGTGGGTCGTTTGACTCTTAATAGGACGCGAAGAGTCGTCGTGCAAGATTGCGACTCCTCTGATATTCGAGATGAGTCTGGCGAGAGAAAGATTAAAATGCAGGAGAAGAAATACCAGATAACGTCTTCTGTTTTAGGCAGGCCCTCGGGTTCCTGTCCTGGTTGTAATCAGTTCAGTTCAGTTCAGTTTCATTCCTTAAAGGCCCCCATTTCAGGGGGTGTTACATAAGGGGTGGGATTACATTTGTAGTGAGGAAAACAAACAGCGATGGTGATTTAACATTGAAGGTGATCTGTTACGCGTTGCACGTTAAAGAACCCCAGGTGGTCAAAATTTCCGGAGTCCTCCACTACGGCGTGCCTCATAATCAGAAAGTGGTTTTGGCACGTAAAACCCCAAATATTATTATTATTATCTGTTACGCGTTCTTGAAAAGCAGGTGTTGAAGCGATGGCGACGATGTCATGGGGTAGGCCGTTCCAGTCCGTGGCTGCTCGAAGAAATAACAAGGCTGAAAACGTAGTAGTACGTGATAATGGGCGGGCAACTTGAAGGGGATGACTGGTGCGGTGAGATATGCGTGATGCGGCGGCGATATACGGTGCTTGATTGAGAGGAGAACAAAATAATTTGTGATAAAGGGTGAGGCTAGCAATGCGACGACGAAAAGAGAGGGGTGACAGTCCGGATGTAGCTTTCAAGGATGAAACACTGACGTCATATGAGTATGAGGAATGAATGAATCGGGCAGCACGATTCTGCACAGCTTCCAATGCGGTGATTAGATATGCTTGAAGTGGGCTCCAGATGGGGCATGCATATTCTAATTTGGGTCTTATAAGTGATTTATACGCGAGCAATTTAACATGTGGTGGGGCAAGACGAAGGTGACGTTTTAGAAAACCGAGGGTTTTGTTTGATGCTGAAATGATGTTACCGACATGTTACCGACATGCGGTGTATCATTCTTTCGTCAAGCTTGTCATGTTCTGCAATTACATCGAACTCTAAATATCGATTTTCCTTGAACATGTTTGTTGATATATCACACGCTTAAGCGATAGCTGGCTTCCTATGCTAAGGAAGACCCGGATTTGTCACAATGGATTCTGACCATAAGTAAATCTAAAAAATATAGCATTGGCTACTAAAGAGAGCACAGCAACGAGATAAGTTCAGTAGGCGCACTCAACAGTGTCGATTGTAAATGTAATTGCGCTACGTAAAGTTAAATTTTGAGGATTTAGGTTCCAAAATCAAGATCTTGTTATGAGGCGCACGGTAATTGAAAACTGCAGATTTATTTTCAGCAGCTCGGGTTATTTACCGTGCACGGAATGCACAATATACGCGCGTTTTCGCATTCTGCCCCCATTGGAATGCGACTGCTGCGGTTGTGATTGGACCCGTGACCTCGAGCTCAGCAGCGCAACACCAAAGCCACTGGGCTACCGCAGTGCGTTGTGTTCCGCGACCAGAAACAAACACTAGCGTACGCAGCACTGCTTTTGAACCCCCCAGAAATTTAAAAACAAAAATGTAGCAGTTTCCCCCCCAATGCTGCATGAACCACTGCACGAACAACTGCACGAACCAAGGTTCGTAGCTTCATCGCCTGAATAAACTGCAGTAAACAATCGCTTACTCCGTAAATTAGCAAGCACGGGGTCACGCGCGCACGTGCAAACATGAACAGATTTCACTCAATGACCGCGAACACTGGCTGCCACAGCGTCCGCGTGATGAAGGGCGCGAACAGAGCGGACAGAACGCTTCTGCTGCCTCGTCCTTCAAAGCGTCCCCGAAACTTGAAACGGCGATATAGAAGCGCCTTTCCCCTCTTCCCCCCCTCCCCACTTTGCACCCATCGGGAATTATCTCCAAGACAGAGCGAGAGTGGCGCCAGACCGGGCTAGAGCAACGGCCAGAGGAGAAGCGTGCTAAACCAGCGCCTCCTTTCCCCGGCTTGCGCGCGTTTTATCAAGTGACCACCTATAGATACTTGGGGCACCCATCCAGGCACTATACATCTCGGCTCGCCCTCGCACACTTCCTTTAACGCGCACAGCTAACGGCGCAGGATAGGATCTTATCGCACTTTATACGTAAGCTCACGGCAACACCGACAGATATATTTCGGCGGTTGTGTCCATATAATTGCTATCGCAAAATTCGCAATACATAGAAAATTTTACTAAGGACCAACCACGCTGCTGCCATGTCGTGATAGAGCGGTGAACGATAGTTCTAGAAAATGTGTTGCTAAATCTCCGCCAAATGACTACACGCTCGCATTTGGTGAGAGCGGCACACAGTCGCAAGAACTTGTGGAGGAAATACCGGAGTTCTGGCAGCTTCAGGTGCACTAGATCATTCAGTAACATGGGCGGCTTTGTAGTTCTACCTTACATCAGAGCAAACTGCACTCCACAGAAATCAAGGGCAGCCGCACCGTTATAGCTAAGAAAATTAAGGACAATTACGCCGCGTCTTCAGACTTCGAGCACGCTCCGACAGCCCAGCGATAGGTATTTAAAACACAACCACACTCGGACGAGAAAAGTTTGCTTCTGCCAAGTGAACGTAGCGGGTATTTCAAGACGCGTGTTAAATTCATAGCTGTTTCATTCGTAAACATTACTTAAGTGACGTAAAATTATCAGTGAGCAAAACAGTTTTTATTTCAACGCGAGGAAACAAAACCGAAACTAGCGCAACTGTTTTGCTCAGTTGTGCAGCTACAAAATGATCCAGAGCCGAAGCCGTCAATAGCATGACGCCATTTTCAAGTTGCGCTGCCTCACGCTCGTGTCGTTGAGTGGTTCTGAAATCGCTGCGCTAGGGGAGACTGCAACCAAGCGTTGCGGCAAGTTACGGTGGGAGCTTCTGTCCGTGCTGTGTGATTGCGACCAGGGGACCGCCGCCAGCAGCAGCGTTTCGCCGATTTCGTCTTTGCCGACATCGAGCAAGTGCGCTCGCCGGACCGTAACAAGCGCCCGAAGGGTAGTTCTGAACTTAGTGTCACACATTACTTCCCCCCTCTTCTTTGGCTTCTGGATTGGATTGGCGCGGCTCGCTACGTGCTTGCGCGCGCTTTTCCGAGCGCAGATTGGTGTGCGCCTGGTTTCTGCACTAGGCTGTTATGCGATCGCTTTTTCGAGCGCAGATTGATGTGAGCCTGGTTTCTGCACTAGGCTTTTGCACAATCGCCTGCTTTTTGCACTGGGCTTTCAAAAGGCGAAGTGAGCGTCGCTTACTGCGGAAGTGCAGCGCCGCGGGCCTACCGTGTACGGAAGCGCGCAGCAATGCCGGGAAACATTCATACAAAAGCAAAGGGTCAGAAAAGTGCGCTTTATTTTCCATTACTATGTCACAGTGGGTAGCGCCGTGCGATCGCTTCAAATAAACGCAGAAACGAGTCCTTGCAGCGCATGTGCCCATTAATCGATGCCCACCATAGCCAATATATATCAGGTGCGACTCGAGAAGCTGTGGAGTCACCCTGTAGCCGGCGGAGTCGAGGTAGCGCTTCACCTTCTGCCAGTAGCTTTCGATTTTCTGGGTGTGAGCGCCCGTGATTGGGTCTACAAAGTTCATGCTGTGGTTAACAGCCTCCCATTGCAAATTCAGTCTTGCTCCGTTAGCCCCCACCAAGTTCGGGATGCAGTTGTATGGGGCCCATTCATCACTTTGGATGGTGGTTCCCGGTTCAACGTTGGCTGCAATAATGGGGCCTAGCGTCGCCGCGTCTCGTCGGTCGACCTTGAATAGTCGGAGCTCCCCGGTGGTCACGCAGATCATGCCGAATACCCATGGTCCACGATCTGCAGTGCCGCTGTAATTTTGGCGGCTCGGCGGAACGTTGTCGCCCGTCATCAGGCGGCCTCGATTGTATTTTCGCTTGCCGCGAAGGAGGCATTCATCAATTTGCACAATCCTCCCGGGGCCACCGAGTGGGGGTCGCGCCAGCAGCTCGTCCCGCACGACCTCACGAGCGTAGTTCCTCCAGTCGGCGATGACATGGTCCGACAGATTAAGCAAGTCGCCGGTCATCTCCTTCATGAGCCACGTGCCTATGTTTTTGCTCACGCAGTACGTGAGCCAAATCACTTGCCGCCTGCAGTAAGCGACGCTCACTTCGCCTTTTGAAAGCCCAGTGCAAAAAGCAGGCGATCGTGCAAAAGCCTAGTGCAGAAACCAGGCTCACATCAATCTGCGCTCGAAAAAGCGATCGCATAACAGCCTAGTGCAGAAACCAGGCGCACACCAATCTGCGCTCGGAAAAGCGCGCGCAAGCACGTAGCGAGCCGCGCCAATCCAATCCAGAAGCCAAAGAAGAGGGGGGAAGTAATGTGTGACACTAAGTTCAGAACTACCCGCCCGAAGTGCTGCGGTTTGCACTGCATCTTTCATTGTGATATGGGAGATCGCAACGGACAGAGACGACCAGATGCATACGAACCACTACCAGCGGGGACCTGTGACCTGTGCCATATTTCTCTTAACGTCTCAGGTAAGCATATCAGCTTTTGTTCCGAGTTTACAAACGGCGCGTACTCGGCCCTTCCGGTACGGCTACATTTTGCGCCATGTTTCTCTTGGCAGTTCACAGACGTTTCTTAGGCATGCGTGCGCGTATGTATGCGGAAATACTACTGGCAGACGGAAGCCTCAGGATAAACACCGTTCTTAACGACTCTAGTGACGAGTGGCCTGTCGCATCGAAAAATCCGTAGAATATCAAGTACTGCGTAACTTGAAGTGTATATACAATACTAGCACCAGTGTGACTTTCGCGTGGCGAAGACAGGTAATCGAAAGGGCAGCTTGTGCATTCTGAAGATTTACTAGCGCTTTAGGTATATTGCCGCGAATAATAAAAGCGCTACAACGCTGTATGGCAGTGTCAGGCGATGTGGCAGCACAGATATTTTAAGAGCGGTTAAGCGGCTGCTTGCACAAGCGAACAGACACTGCGCTTTCAAAGCGCTGAAAGAGAACAAACTTTTTGTGCATTTGGCTGTAAGTAGAAAACACATTAGCTCACAATCTAAGCCTATATATAATGTATTATTTTTACGTAATCTTTATTTTCACGGTTGTAAAAATTTAAAAGCATGAATATGCTGCAACATTTATATAGTAAATCCTACTACGCTTACAAAACCTGGCTGTGTTATGTGGTAAAATTGTACTATTGCTACTGGATTTTTTATATTGAGTCCGGTGGTTTATGAAAAAAAAAGGTCCTTTTATGTGTAGTTTTATGTTAGTGCGTATATTTGCCCAGCAGAAATGAGTTGATTGCAAAGTTGTACCTTCCAGTGAGCTGCATATGAACCCAAGTTTATCCTGTCTTGGCTATTGTAATGTGCATACAGCAATTTTAAGTATATACAGCTGTAGTTGGCTTAGTCGCTGCAACATATTTTGTAAAAGTAGAAGGCCATTTATTATTTAGCTGCTTCCATGCAGAAATACCTTTTTTCTTGTAGCAAGAAACGCTGACAGTATTGAATGAAATGAAGTGTGTTGTATTTTTCTACTAACTTAAAGGAAATTTCGTCGGCCGTGTATCGGAGATTAGTTTACCTTCTTGTACTAAACAATGCATTATGTCCTCGGCTACTGCTGTTGTCCTGTATATTTTTATAATTTTGAAATGTATTTTATTTTAGGTATTCAAGAAATGGCAACAGCCAGAAGTCACCATCTTACCAGCACGTTATGGGTGAGACAAATCGTAGCAGGCACTTTTGCATATCTCATTAGCATATGATGCTATTTGTTGTAATTTTTGTGTCCACTTTCCTGTCTTTATGCATTTTACTATTATTGTGCAAAGGGTAACAGTTTTACATTGAGACAGAGTAATCACCCAAAGGGGGGACATGGCTGGAGGAGACAACACACACAAGCCTCCTTTGTCCGTATCTTTATGTTGCGCAGTTACTCTGTCGTTATCTACCAACAAGCCCAAGTTCCTCATCAGCTACATTTACTAATGATCCGTTATTACAGTTTCATTGACATAACATTGAAAGTACAGAGGTACACAGGAGGACAAGCGACTTGAACTGATGAAGAGCCGTAGAACAAGGACTGCTGGAGCCAATATTTCGACAAAGAGAAGGAGATTTTTCTTCTCAAAACGTTGGCTCCAATGAATTTTCTTGTTCTATCACTATTTACGGTTGAAAGAAAGCATTATTCCTCTTGCTGAAGTATTATGCATTATGGCATAAAAATTAGCAGGGTGAAATATGAGGAATGTCAAAATTCTTGTATATTCCAGCGCTAAAGCGAAAGCCAGGAAAACAAGATGTAGAGAACCACATTGTTATTTTTCACTGCCCAGTTTAGCCAGCTTTATTCCAAGCTTGCACTTTGTTGCATTAACGACCACTGGAATTCGTTAATTGAATTAGCTTGGTGATTTACTTATATTAAGAGATTTTGAACTTGTATTAATGCAGCTTAACATAATGCATGTAAAAATAATTTACAATGACATATTTAGGTGGCAGGCTTGCAGTTGTCTAGCAGATCACTTGATGGTATGAGCTCAGGTTTCAACCGAGCTTCCATGCACAAACCGGTTACACATTTTTTGTTTCATTGTTTGGATTTTCATAAACATAAGTACCGTTTCTTTTTTGTTGGGCTTCTAGTTGTGTCGTAGGGCCTAACTGTTTACCTTTATTTGTATTGGTAGCCATGTTACACAGACAGCTCAGTTTTATTGTAAATCATGTCATGGTAGGACTAAGAACATTTGTGCAAATTTGTTGCAGGTACACTCTGGCGGCTCCTACCCCTGTGTCCTCCCACCACCCTGTCCTGACTACATCCACTAGGTAGTTGGGAGCCTTTGGCGGCTTCTGCCACTGCATCCTGCCGCCACCATGTCCCGACTATGTCCACTAGGGAGTTGGCAGCCTTAGTGATGATGCCAGCAGGCTGACAGCGGACAGAAAGATTCAGGTAAATACCTGTAATTAAGTGACGTCTTTTTGAGTGAAATGGCTTGTCACTCAGCAATGAAAGACGTAACTTCGAAGTAGTTTAGACTCCCTGCTATCTGTGCAGGGATGCTCAAGTCCATGCATTTTGTCTTAGCCGCCAAGAGGCTATGTGTATTAGACGAAATGCGATGTAAATTTTCAAACTGCAAGAGACCACTTGCACAATTTTTTTTTGCTTAACACAAAAACTACTTTGATAAAGCTTTACCAATTTAAAAAGAATACAATGTACGCTCATACATGGTATTTGGCATAAATTTACTAGGGCTGCCTCAATGATAAGCAGGCCGATAAACGTACACCAAAACTGTCTTCTTTTCCAAGTTCATCCTCCTCTCTGCACTGCTGCATAATGTATCTTTCTGATACCATTCTTGCACACAGCACAAGTCCTAAACACATGGATTGCATAAATTTGCAGCTTTTGCTGTAGGTCACTTTTGTGAAAATAAAGTTAATAAGCCATTTTGTCCATTTTTAATCAGCCATAATAAACTGAGCAGTGGCTAATAAGCAGTCAAGTTTTTGGTGTAAGGCCTCTCTTCGTTGTTAAAAATTTGGCCCTCTTAATGAAATAACCAAATTTCTGGCTGCCATTTTATGATGCATACTTTGGTGCATTACACGAAATTTGACATAATGTTTATGGCAGTAAAAATTTTTTTTTGCTTCAAGTATTGTGTGAAATTGAGATTTTTTCTATAATGAAAGGCCCTCAGTTTTCAAGAAGAAATTCCAAGTGGTTGTGTGCCAGGTTGGAACAGCTGGCATGGAATAGCCTACTTACACAAATAGGGAGGGTCATGTACACTTGACTTTATGTTAAGATACTATTATTGATCCACAAAAGACAAATTGAAGGATTCCATCCTATAAGCAGCTCTTCACATTCATTTCCACTTTTGCACATTTATATACCTTGAGTCTGGTGACTTCTGTCTGTTTTCATCATCTGCTATGTGCAGATGGTAAACTTCAGATTTGCCCTATGGTACAGAATATTTTGGTGCTAATATATGAAACTGTGTTTTTCAGGTTGCCTCGAAATTTTACCCAAGCGATGCCGCACACTCGGGCCAGGCCTCTTGCGAACGACGTATAACCAGGCTCAACGCATCAGGGTCGAGGGAGTCCGGAGATCAAGGCAACCTGCTCTGCAACCAGCGTGCAACCTTTGGTGACCCCTCTACATGTGCTACCTATTTCACAGCTGTGCCTCACCTACCATCTATCCAAACAGCATCACCGGCTGTGATCACTTATCGAACCATGGATGAATGTTGGGGTGGAGTGATTTGAACAGACATTCTATTTGTCTCTTCAAATTCATTGTAAATATTTCTGTTATAATTGATATGTGTCTTTAGTATCTAGTTTTTAATAGTTCCTTTCTCTTAGAATTCTCACCATCAGCCCCTGCTATTCTAATGTATACCTGCCTTTAAGCCCCGTTTCTCGTAGTTCTTTCGTACTTGTGGATGTAATTGATAGGTTATTAATTCTTGTTGTACGGAAGGCTAAAATACGAACTTACGGCCTTTTTTCTTCCTTTGATAATCTACAGCACTGCAATGTGTTCAAAAAATTCAACCTAACACGGGCTCTGGTGCAGGATAAATTTAAGAGCAATATAGAGTACTTATTTCAAGCACCCATTATTTTTTAAAAACTGAAGGATATAGGAGCACAAGAAAGAAACTATTGAACTAGAGAAACATTGGTTCCCCTCATAAGTCTGGCAATAATGTGACTTCTTTCACTGCAAAGATACTGGTACTCGCATACAAGGTTTGAGACATGAAAGCTATGATACCCTTGGCATTTCTCAGTGCTTATTTGCCACACTGACGAATGTCAAAGGCAGCATAGGTTTCATGCACACATTGGTTGTATTACACCTTTTGAGTATTGCATTTCTCAAACACACGGGTTTGCAGCAGTGCTTTAAATAGCAGATGTATTTCCTAATATTCAGAATTTGTTAGTGCAAGAGTAACGCTACAGATCATGTAAAAATAATTTTACAGACTATATGTCCATGGATGCATGTTTCTTCTGATGACGTAGCAGTGCCATGTGGTCGGGGGATGAATGTCTATTTCAGATTTAAATATTGGCTTCCAGGCCTGGGTTAGTCTCCTACACTGAGTATTCTAGGTCAAAGCCCAGTTACTAGAGGAAAGTGAATAAAACTAGGAATTATAAACATCAAAAGATCTTGTTCGGGACACTAATGTAACAATCAGCAAGGTTCTTTGTGCATTCATTTCCAGATTTGCGAGATTATATTTTGACTGGTTTCATTAATGCGAGAACAAATATTTGTTTATTCTCATGCTAGAGTTGGCTGCCCCCATTCGCATACAACCCCTTTACAGGCTAAAACTTAAGTGTATTAATAGGCTGTTTTTCGGTTTTGCGCCCTCAGTGTTAAGGGATGCAAATGGTGTCATACAACAGAATGCAGAAAAATGTCTAAGGAATGCAAGCAGGGCATGGGACTTTTTAGACAGATGCATGTGTGTGCTATTTATAAAACTCCCTATGGTATGCCTCAAGGAGTTTTGTAACCCTTTGGTAGAAACACTGACACCCACTTATTAAGGGGAAATGCTCCTCGAAACAACTTTTTTAATTTGTACTAGAAATTTGAATGTACTGCTATTCATAGGCAGTTTTATGTAGATTTGAATTTTCATTGGTTTTTGTGTAGCTGGTGTTTAGTTATGTCCTACATAGTGGCAATATATTTTTATGGGCACTTGTGTGTAAAAGTTTCGCAAATGGTTTCATGCTGTATCTTATTTAGCTAGGTGTATACCGCAAAGTGGCGATACCTATCCAAACAGCTTGTACAATTACTGGAATTATGCAAAAAATATTAGGCCACTTTAAATAATTTTTAGATTGCAATTTCAATTAGATACTGGTATTCTGCTTATCTTGAAGAGTATGTATGCCAAATTTAATTTGTAAAGGACAATTATAAAGCACGAGGTTATTCTCATGCTATTGTGAGAAAAAATTATTGAAGTATTCTCAATAATTTTAGTAGCAGGCCTGCCTGCCTGCCTACTAATCTTGCATACTTCTAGTAACTTTACGTGCTGTTTGAATAGATATCGGCACCTGGCAGTCTACAGGGAGCTGAGTTAGCTGCAGCACACTGCTTTTTTGTGAAAATTTAATACACAAGAAAGTGCCCGCAAATATCACTATGTATTTCGCCGTTGTATAGGACATAACTCACGAAGCAGCTAAACAAAAACTAATGGAATATATGAAATCTGCATGAAGAACTCTACAATTGGCTCTCTTTTGAAACCTCTAGTACAAATAATAAAAATATTTCGAGTAATATTCAATCAGCAAAACGTTCCCCTTGCTACAGTGACCTACAACATAGCGACGCAAAGCTTAAGGCAAGTCCTCTTGTCGAAGCAAATATGGGCTGTCTTCCCAAGGGCTTCTGTTAAAGACGGTGAATTTTCCTGCATTTACCAGAAGTGCAATACTAAAATGTTTGTGAATGTGCGATTGGTATTGGCACACTAACAGAAAAAAAGACAGTTCTGTGAAATGTAGACTTGAGACGTGACTTTGTTGGACATTTAAATTTTGACTCCATATATTTGTGTTTTGTACTGAGTGTTTCACCGGTGACTGCCACTAATTATTGAACATAACTGCTTCATGACAGTGCGACAATTTTCACTAACATAAATTTTAGCTGTGGCAGGCATTAGAATTACAGTACTCAATAACGTCTACTTTGTAAGAACTCAGACTAGCACCAGTTCTGAGATACATATACCCAAAAAGTAATGATCAAATAGATTTATTTTCCACACAGAATTGCCCTACAAGGATTACAGAAGGCTTTTTGGCAAAGTAATATCCGAAAGAGCAAAGCATGTTCCACCAAGTATGGTGACAAATATTTCAGAGCTGCTAGTCTGAGGACTCCTACAAACTAACAATACCTTCAGCACTGACTAGCTTCAATAATGGGATGTCAGTGTTTTGCTAAAATTAATGAAACTTCAATTATTGTGATCTTGTTTAAGAAGACATATGTAATTAACATGCAGTTCTAATCTCTGTCACTTTTGTAAATATTTCCCAATTATTTTTTCAGGCTACAATTTTTGGTTATAATGGTATTCATTGCAGAAAAAGCTAGTACATGGCATTTAATAAAGAAGGTACTGGTCATTGTAGATTTTCTGTCTTCAGCATTTGTTCTGTTCCACAGCTGTTTCTTGAAATCTGAAATGATTTACCCATCACTTTGCTAGCGATCAACAGGGAAATCTGTCAGTATGTTTTGTTTAAAATGGAGCTGATAAACCCAATAGTTAGGCTATTTGCTAATTATAAATTACAATGATAATAGTACAGGACCATAAGAACAGACTGATGCTGAATAACAGCTGTGCCCAGCTACATCCACGCAGCTTTGCCACACAATGTGCATGTGTTCAGAAGAGCCAAATGCCCCAGAGAGAAAGCAACAGTAACTAATTGTTCGTCATCTTGTACAAGCAGATTATGCGCTAGATGTAAATCATGCTCAGTAAATACATAAGTCAGTCATGTGAGGTGTCTCACTTTTGGTTGCAAGTTGGAACTTGTTGCAATCTTGGTTGTGTTTATTTTGTTTCCTTTGTGAGCATGAGTGACTCAGTTGCCTTGACACATATTATCAAAACTGTTTCTTCATCACTGGGAATCACAAAATTTCAATTACACATAAAATTTCCAGTTACTGATATGGTAGACTTCGAAGTTAATTCTCTTATCTACCAAGTAGTTTTATCATTCATTGAAACATATCCATGCAATGCACAATGGGACCCCAAATTATAAATATCTGTTCTTGCTTTCTACCCTGCTCTACAACATTATGATGATACAAAGCAAAACTATAAGTTTACAATTGTCCCCCATAACCTGAGTTTCGCTTAGAATTTGAAAAACAAAATTGACATCCTGCTATAGTGTGAGAGTTGCTTTGGGCACCAAGTGAACTGCGTAGCACCTGTGCTAGAGTACACAACAAAGCAGAAAATCGCACCAGATTGCAATGGCAGTGGTAAGTTAAGAACAGAAAGTTAAGAACAGATGTTTTATTTCACGCACCATTAATGTGGCTTATCATCTGCTCCTGTTTTGTGGGAACGCATACATTGGGAAGACAATTTTTTGCACCAATCTTACCTTAGTGGGACACTTGAGAAAGGTAGAAATCAAGAACAGGTATTCACACTTTGTTGCCCACAGTGTATTTATTATCTGAATGTGTTTCACTCTACAAAAGACTACTGTGGTAGATAATCATAAAGACCAAGACAAAAGAATTAAAAGAAGTATGTGTCAGTCATCCTTCCATGATCTCCCGTGTTTATAGCAACACTTCTTTCTGCATATGTGCGAAAGTGTAGGGAAGCATTACATAACTCAGTCATGCTTTCCAAGTTAAAAATCGGAATAAGGACTATCACAAGAACATTGTATGAGTGATTTGTAAATGTGGCATCTAATCTAACTTATTTACGTATGTGCTGAGGGTACATTACAGCCAGTGCATAATCTGTCTGCTCTTACAGGATAGCTTGTGATGAGTAAAAGAAGCCTTCCTCACATTTTCCTCTTTGTTTCTTTTGGACCTGGGTGCACCATGTGTATTGTTACAGCTGCATGCATGCAGCTGGGTATAGTTTGTGTTCTGCTAACTCCCTTGTCCTCATTATTCATGTGCTATCTTTGCCGTAACAAAATACAGCTACCTGTGCTACATATTTTGTCAGCGTGTTTGCATTATGGCAAGTTTTGTATTAGTGGTTATTGCAATCTGTGAAATTGTCTGTCAGCTATTATACTTCGTCTTAAAAAGTATGTTTGTCAACATAAATAAACAATTAGTATAAATTTTGCTCTATTTATTTTTGTAATATTATCTGTTGTGAAGCTTTTATACACTGTTGCATGTTGTATGACAATAAAATTGATGAACAACTTTTTAATGTGGTATTTTTCAGATCAATTTTCAACTGACGCTAACACACACAAGTTGTGGGGGAAAAGTGCCAACAAGAGTACCATAAGGTAAGACAGCTGTTCTTACTGTTAGATTGGATTATCAATTGCCAACGAGTTGTTTTCAGCAAGCATAGTATAACGCATAGATTATGTAATCTAAGTTGGAATATTGTTTTTATTGCACTTGATTATCTGGGTCTCCTTTGTACATAAGTGCGGCCTTCTTTATTTGTTGTGTAGCTTACTTGCTTAAAATGTTAAATCGTAAGTTCTAAATAAAAACGTCTCGAAGGACAGTGAAATAGGTTTAACTTATAAATGTTTTGACATTAGAGACCTGTGCAGTGCTGAATTGAACTTCTACATGAGTTACATAATATTTTGGGGTCTCATTATGGTTCTGAGTTGCGTTGCAGTGTCATGCATATGCACCTGCAGGCTACATATTGGATGTTTATTTAAGACTGTTTTGCTTGGTTGGCTATTGATTCCAGTTTAATGGTAATGAGAACTGTCTTGCTTTCATGGTGATTCTGTGCTGACTAATACATTTGAATTTTCCAGAAGACAACAAAGGGTGATGAAATGTTAACATTTTGTTGCTAACCTGCCACGTCCTTTTTGGCAAGTTTGCTATGGGTTCTTTCTTATATGTTGTCTTTTCACAGTAGCCATCTTGAGAACTAGCCATAGTCATGTGTAATTACAGCAAAAGTTGGTGACACATTTTGAAAAGCGGCTCGACACTGCCATCCGAGAGTCAAACGACTTACATGGATTAGTTATTTTACTCCATTTACAAGAGTCCTGCACCACGCACTAAGGGTAACTTGACACACACTGCTGGAGTCATCAGACTCGTCAAGAAGAGTTGCCCGAATCCTTCAGCAGTGGTCATGTCACCCTTTTATCTTGAGTCGTTCGACTCATTTAGAATTGTTAACGGACTCCCTCAGCACTAGTCTTGTAACCCTTTTGAGAGGGTATAGGCGACTATTACAACAGAGTGTGCATGACTATTGTGTGCGGAGTCACGCAAACACCTTGTATTGAGCACGGATAGTCTCGGGACTCTCTGCCGAAAGAGAGTTCGGGTGTCTCCCACAAAGTGTGTCGTATACGTGGCGAATCCAGACTCTCCGAAAAGAGTAAGAGGTACTCTTTTTTTTCTTAGTGTGTTGGACTAATACCGGGGAAAGCCTCGGTAGCGATCATTATATCATAGAAATCCACATTCAGGCGGGTCCACCCCGCAAGAAGGGCAAACGAGTTTCGCTCACGGAATGGGACCGCTTCCGCCAGATTCGGGAGACAACCGCCACCGAGCATATAAACGATCTCGAGGCCTGGATCGGGGATCTCAGAGATTGCGTGAAACGCGCCACGAGGGAAATCCCTGAAGACGATGGTCTGGTCGAGGTGGATAGCCGCCTCCTACACTTGTGGGAAGCCAAAAACAGCATGCAAACCCGCTGGAAAAAGAATAAACTAAATCGTACACTCCGCTTGCGCATCGCGCAACTTAACATAGAAATCGAGGAATACGCTAACCAATTAACCAAAAACCAATGGGAAAAGGTATGCGACAGCATGCAGGGACAACTCGGTCTAGCCAAAACGTGGAATCTCCTCCGATGCCTTATGGACCCGGATAAGAGTAAATCCGAGCAGAGGAAATGCCTCAATAAGATCACTCACCAATACCAGGGCACGAACGACGAGCTCCTCACAGAGCTCAAAACCCGGTACATAGGCACAAATGCACAAATCCCCCAGAAGCCATACACTGGTCCGGAGAATCTTAACCTAGACGCACCCATCCTAGAGGCTGAAGTACGAGCCGTCTTGCTGAAACTCCGAACTAAATCTGCACCAGGCCCCGATGGAATAACAAATAAGACCCTCAGAAATCTAGACGACGTATCTATCACTGCCTTAACAGAGTACTTCAACCGCTGTTGGGAAACAGGTTCTATCCCCTCGCACTGGAAGCATGCACAAATAATATTCATACCGAAACATGGTAAGCGACTACAGCTCGAGAACTTGCGCCCGATCTCTCTGACCTCATGCGTAGGAAAACTCATGGAGCACGTTATACTTAACCGCCTCCACAATTTTGCGGAGGACAACAACTTATTCCCTAACTCCATAATTGGCTTTCGTCCAAAACTTTCCACGCAAGACATCATGCTTCAGCTTAAACATCAAGTTCTGGACCACATACCCAAGAATGGTACCCGGGCTGTCCTGGGGCTTGATCTTATAAAGGCCTTTGACAACGTAGCGCATCAGGCTATACTAGAGAATCTGCAGCACCTAGGTGTGGGCCAGAAGACCTACAACTACATCAAAGACTTCCTCAACCACCGCACAGCGGAACTAAGAATAGGGGAACTACAATCGGACAAGATCCCTCTTGGAAGTCGTGGCACCCCGCAGGGATCAGTTTTATCCCCGTTCCTCTTTAATTTAGCGATGATCAGATTACCGGAACAACTTAATCAGATTCCAGGTCTACACCACAGTCTGTATGCAGACGACATTACCCTGTGGGTGGTTAAAGGTAGCGATGGAGATGTAGAAACCACGCTGCAACAAGCTGTAGACACGGTTGAAAAGTACGTTACCGACAAAGGCCTCGCCTGCTCCCCGCAAAAATCAGAACTCTTCCTACTCAGAGCCCCTACAAACCGCAAATCCGACACTGCGCCATCCCCAGAAATCACTGTGCGAGCCGGAGGAGGCGCGATCCCGGTGGTGACCACCATCCGTGTACTAGGCCTCTTCATGCAAGCTCACGGGCGCAACGGCAACACAATTCACAAACTGGAAGCATGCGTTCAGCAGACGATGCGACTCATTTCAAGAATTGCCAACCGACACTCTGGCATGAAAGAAGCCAACCTCATAAGGTTGGTACAAGCCTTTGTTCTCAGCCGCATCACCTACATCACCCCGTACCTCTGCCTCAAAGCGGCTGAGAGAGAGAAAATAGAGGGGATTATCCGGAGGGCCTATAAACAGGCTCTTGGGCTACCTATAAGAACGGCAAACACTAAATTGCTAGCCCTAGGTGTGCACAACACCCTCGATGAACTAGTAGAAGCGCACCTTATATCTCAATACGAAAGGCTAGCTCAGAGTGCCGCCGGGCGAAACATCCTCCAGAATCTCGGCATCAACTACGAGTCGATGCAAAGCGTTAAAGTAGACATTTCTCACGATCAGAGGCGCCATCTCAAAATTAATCCACTCCCTAAAAACATGCACCCCGAATTCCACAAGGAAAGGAGGGCCGAGCGGTCCAAAGCCCTACATCAGAAATTCCACGCCTTCAAAGACGTAGTCTATGTCGACGCAGCAGAATACATAGAACGCAACTGTATGTCCCTTGCAGTGGTGGACTCCTCAGGTCAAATACGCGCTGGTGGTTCAATTCGCACCAGAAGCTCCGAAACAGCGGAAGAGGCGGCTATCGCTCTGGCAATAGCCTCCACACATTGTCATTACATTATCAGCGATTCCAAAGCAGCAGTACGCAATTTTGCGAAAGGTCGGGTCTCGGCTCCCGTAAAACACATAATAGACACAAACCAACACCCACGACAGTTAAGTTTTTTGTATTGATGTGGTTCTTTTCTCCCTGAAGTCGACCAAAGTCTCTTCAAGGTGTTTATCGGCGTTGATGAAGCAGGAGGCAGGTTGGAGGTAACAAAACTTGAAGATATATTGCAACGGAAATATTTACACAGTCAAATACAGAGTTAGCAAAAGAACACTGATACAAAACACACAAGTAAACAGCGCCTTACTCTTCTACTTTCTCTTAAGTTAGAGCCTAGGACAACTGTCACTACATACGACCAACCGAGTCTCGCTGTTCTACCACTACGTGGTTACGGCCCAGACTAGCGTTGCATCGTACGGAGTCTTACTGTTCTATCAGGTTTAGTGATTACAGCCTAGACTGAGGAACAAGCACCTCGTCTCGGTTGTTATAGGGGAAAGAGACAAAGAAAAAGGGCGGTAGGGTCGTTAGCCCATCCCACGGGAGCAATTGCCAATGAGAGTTGACAGTTTCTTAAGCCACAACCCAAAGGGATGGGCTTACTCTCATAAGTGAATCTATTGGAAAACCACCCTGTTTTCCCTCTTCCCACATCTTCCTCTCCCCCTCCTATTTCCACGTGGTCAGTGACGGCCTCGTCAAACACGCCAGGCATGCATGATTTATTGAGGCCATCTCGCACCTCAGCGGCGTTTCTAGCCAGCAAGGGGGGCTCGGGCGCTGGTGTCCCAACACCGCGTACCGTAGTCCCCCTCAACGTTTTTCCTGGTAGAAAACTAATTACCGCTGGCGGCATCCGGACTCGGGTGCTCTTCAAACGACGCCGCGCCCCTCTCTACGGCGCGCACTGCATGTTGCAACACGACACAAAGCGGGCTCTCCCCAGTGCTCAAAACAAGATGCACGTGGCTGCCGTCCGAATGCGAGGGGCGCGAACCCCCCGCTCCGTACGCGCCAGACGTGGTCAACATTGCTAGCAGCTGCGTCTCCAATTAGCAGGGGACTCAAGAGCCGGCGCCACAACGTCGCGTATACAACCTTTGTCCGCTCGAGCTTTGTCCGCGTGGCCCTATTATGACCATCGGCGGAATGTCAACAAAGCCCGCGTAAAAGCATTTTCTCCGAGTCCCGCGCCCCCCGCGGCGGCGCGCGCCTCGGCTCGTCACCCAACACCACGCGGGCCGTCCGACCCCTCAACCACAGAAACGATTGCCGCCTGAGGCGCTGGGGGGTTAGACGCTTCCCTATTCACAAAACGCACGGGCCACTCGCGGCACTTCAAAAGTATATACAAAACAATCATGCAGCCCTCCGCCGTCCATTCTGCGTGTTCGAGAGATGAGCGGCCTAACACGTTCCCCCTAAAGAGTATACTGGGCTGATTTTCGCTCAGTGATACGATAAATCACTGCCGCGATTACGTAATGAACATTCTAATCACACCCTAGCCTAATTACATCACAACAACAAACACTTTCAAATAACAAAGCAAGAAGAGCGTAACAAGAAATACACAGTACATGTCATCAAACTATTAAGCGCACGATTGCAGTTCCAAACTGTAAGAGCACTCTAGTGTCTCTGTGTCTTGAATCGGCACTCACAAAGTCCGCAATATACAGCGCCAAGTGAGCAGGAACATTCACGCCCATCCAGTTGGCATGGCACTAAAGTATTACGCTGGCTTCCATGAGCTGTTGTGAAGCCTGGACAAAGCATCCGCGTTACCATTACTGACACCCTTCCGATGTCGCACTGACACGTGATATCGCTGTAAAGCCAGCGCCCATCTTGTCAATTTTGCCCCGTGTGGAGTCGAAGTTGTAAGGTACGACAATGGATTGTGGTCGGAAACAACGTTTATCTCGGCACCAAAAAGCCAGTAGTAAAACTTCTTTAAGGCCCATATAATAGCAAACGCTTCCCTCTCAATTGTCGACCATCGCGTCTGAGTCGGCGTGAAGCGGTGGCTGGCAAAGGCATTAGGCCTCTCCTTTCCCTCGGCTGTCATTTGCGCCAAACAAGCGCCCGCCGCCGTAGCTGACGCGTCTGCGAAAAGCCAGTAGGACTCAGATGGGTCCGGAGTGCTGAGCGCCACGGCCTCGCACAGGGACTGTTTCAGCGTCTTAAACGCCGTCTGAGCTTCCTCTGACCAGGGTATGCTATTGGGTACCCCTTTCTTTGTTAACCGCATGAGCGGGCTCGCCACCTCTGCACATTCTCGGACGCACTCGCGATAGTAGCCGCACAGTCCTAGCAGGCTGCGTAGCTCCTTTTTAGTGCGTGGTGTCGCCACATTCTTAATTGCAGCTATTTTCTCTTCGTGTTCTGGGGTTGAGAAGCTTGGAGCGCAACCTAATTTCTCGAGCATCGACTGTGTGAGCGGTGATTTGAAATTAGTGCCCTGGTCGGAACAGATCATTTCCGGAACGCCAGTGCGACTGAAAATTTCAATCAACGCGTCGCAAGTCGCCTTAGCTGTCAACGAGCGCAGTGGGACAACCTCTGGCCACTCTGTGCACATGCTCACCAAGCATAGCGCGTACCTATGACCTTCCGCTGACGGTCTGTCTAAGGGTCCAATGATGTCTGCATTGACAATTTGAAAAGGGTGATTTGGCCTAGTGGGAGGAGTTATAGATACTCTGTCCGTGCGACGCCTGTCAGGGCAAATTTGACAATCATGGCATGAACGACAATGCTCTAATACCTCCTTCTCCATGCCAGGCCAAAAAAAATTATACCTAATGCGCGCTTTAGTTTTCTTCGGGCCTAGGTGCCCTCCGCATAGCGACTCGTGAGCCAAATGCATCACCTCACTGCGCTTGTCTTTCGGAACAACTAGTTGTCTCACTCGGGTGCCTACTATTGAGTCCCAGTGGTATAAGAGTCCATCAGAGACGAACATGCCGGATTTCCCACTCCGAGCATCTTCCCACCCCTTCTTTAAGGTAGCGTCAGCTAGCTGCAATCTGCGGAACTCTTCTCTCTGGCTTATTGACGCATCCCTCTCTTCATCAATTAGCTCAACTTCCCCAGAAACACCTTCCTCCTCCAAAGTAAAGTTGCAGGCCACTACCTCGGCTTTCTCATTTGATCTCTCTATCCTCTGAGTAGGCTCGGCCGGTGCTACAGTGGATTCCAGAGAGCTGCTGGCCCTCAACAAATGTTCCCAATCTTCCTTGGTCAACAAACAATCTGTGCCCTCGACGAGCTCATTAGTCAACGCGCAGAGTAGGTCCACGTTCTGAGGTTCCGCTGCCATTTGCGGGCTATTTAACTTTACCGGCAACGTTGCTAGCTTTGCCTCAATAGTTTTACCAAATGCAGACACCAATCTTATTGTGCCTGATGGCTCCACTATACTTTTCGGAAGGAGACTCTCGCGTATGACAGTTATTTCACTCCCCGTATCTAGGATCGCATCTGTGGATACGGTTCCGCATGAGATCGGGATCAACTGTAGGTTAGTCATGCCTTCACCTTGGTGTTTCAAGGCCTCTACCTTTGCAGTAAGGACTCCATCAGGTATCCCACTTCCCGTCTCGTCGGCTATCACCACCCTTTGTGCCCTCGGCCTTGGCTCGATAGCCTTCTTTGGCTGATTTTCCTTGTCACTAGACATCGGGCAATCCTTAGCGAAATGGCCTGAGCTGTGACATACGTGGCACTTTAGGGCGCTTTTCGCCACTCGCGTCGGCTTTTGCCCCATCTCTGCCGCTGATGGCTTTGAGGCATACCCTTTGCCTTTCGCTTGTTCCAAAGTTTGCAGTACTTTGGCAATCTCAGGTGGCTTAAGCCATTCCTCGCCTTCTCGTAGCATCACGTATTCAAGACCCTCTATACTAAGGCCCGCTTTTATACGATCCGCTACCATGAGTTCTGCCATCACTTCTACAGTGTCGGCTCCTCTTACTTGAAGGTAGTAGGAAAAATACGTTTTCACTCGCGACGCGAACTGTGACCACGTTTCCTCCTTCCGCTTCACTGCTCTCTCAAACCTCTGCAGATACTCCGCCGGAGAAAGCTTCAGTTCCATCAACACTGCCTGTTTAACTGACTCGTAATCTGTACTCTCTTCCTGGTTGAGGTTACGCAGTAGGTAGCGAACGCGCTCCGTTAGAGCTGGCATGACTAAATGCACGCGACTCTCATACGGTACCCCGTACGTAGCAAAAAGTCTTTCTACCTCCTCAAACCATAAGGGTACATCCGCGTCACACGGCAGGCGGAACCCTTTCAGCACTTTTGCGCATTGCTCGACGGGGTCGAAGCCCATTCGCCTCCGATCGCCCCGCTCCGACTCAGCGCTGGACGACGTGCCATTGAGACGTTCAGCATTCGTCCTTGCCTGCAACAGCCTTTCGTACTCAATCTGAAGCTGTATACAGGTAGTCTGAGCATTGAGCCTTTGAATTTCAAGCTCAAGCGTTCTTGTATCATTCGGAATTTGCAAAGGCTGAGATGCCTGCTGCGAAAATTCCTGGCTCTGACTGGGTTCTCTCATTTCATTTGACTTATCGGAATTTAGCCTATCGTCATTTGATAACTCCCGATTCCGATCCATTTCCGCCACCGTCGCACCCTCAACTCCATTAGACTCCATTGTCTCTGCGCCCCTGCGTGTCCTCACCATTTGCTCTACAGATCAACTGCCATGCCAACTTGAGAAAGACGCAAGAAATCCTGCTCACCCTTTGCTGAATGCACTGTCGTTTTCGGATCTCCTCCACGGTGCCGGGCTTGGCTGCTGTGGGATCTTCTCAAAGGTGCAGGAGGTGCTCGTTGGATGACTTGATCCCTTCACCACTGGTCCAGGATTCGATGTTGTAGAGCTCGCCGATCCTGCCGACTGCGCCAGTTAAGTTTTTTGTATTGATGTGGTTCTTTTCTCCCTGAAGTCGACCAAAGTCTCTTCAAGGTGTTTATCGGCGTTGATGAAGCAGGAGGCAGGTTGGAGGTAACAAAACTTGAAGATATATTGCAACGGAAATATTTACACAGTCAAATACAGAGTTAGCAAAAGAACACTGATACAAAACACACAAGTAAACAGCGCCTTACTCTTCTACTTTCTCTTAAGTTAGAGCCTAGGACAACTGTCACTACATACGACCAACCGAGTCTCGCTGTTCTACCACTACGTGGTTACGGCCCAGACTAGCGTTGCATCGTACGGAGTCTTACTGTTCTATCAGGTTTAGTGATTACAGCCTAGACTGAGGAACAAGCACCTCGTCTCGGTTGTTATAGGGGAAAGAGACAAAGAAAAAGGGCGGTAGGGTCGTTAGCCCATCCCACGGGAGCAATTGCCAATGAGAGTTGACAGTTTCTTAAGCCACAACCCAAAGGGATGGGCTTACTCTCATAAGTGAATCTATTGGAAAACCACCCTGTTTTCCCTCTTCCCACATCTTCCTCTCCCCCTCCTATTTCCACGTGGTCAGTGACGGCCTCGTCAAACACGCCAGGCATGCATGATTTATTGAGGCCATCTCGCACCTCAGCGGCGTTTCTAGCCAGCAAGGGGGGCTCGGGCGCTGGTGTCCCAACACCGCGTACCGTAGTCCCCCTCAACGTTTTTCCTGGTAGAAAACTAATTACCGCTGGCGGCATCCGGACTCGGGTGCTCTTCAAACGACGCCGCGCCCCTCTCTACGGCGCGCACTGCATGTTGCAACACGACACAAAGCGGGCTCTCCCCAGTGCTCAAAACAAGATGCACGTGGCTGCCGTCCGAATGCGAGGGGCGCGAACCCCCCGCTCCGTACGCGCCAGACGTGGTCAACATTGCTAGCAGCTGCGTCTCCAATTAGCAGGGGACTCAAGAGCCGGCGCCACAACGTCGCGTATACAACCTTTGTCCGCTCGAGCTTTGTCCGCGTGGCCCTATTATGACCATCGGCGGAATGTCAACAAAGCCCGCGTAAAAGCATTTTCTCCGAGTCCCGCGCCCCCCGCGGCGGCGCGCGCCTCGGCTCGTCACCCAACACCACGCGGGCCGTCCGACCCCTCAACCACAGAAACGATTGCCGCCTGAGGCGCTGGGGGGTTAGACGCTTCCCTATTCACAAAACGCACGGGCCACTCGCGGCACTTCAAAAGTATATACAAAACAATCATGCAGCCCTCCGCCGTCCATTCTGCGTGTTCGAGAGATGAGCGGCCTAACACACGACCAATCCACATCATTTGGGCACCAGCACACTCCTCCCTACCCGGCAACGATGCCGCCCACACCACCGCTCGAGGACTCGCCAACCGAGCACCCGGACGGCTCACGCTAGGATCAGGGAGGGATCGCATGGTCAGTTACCAGGAAATAACTCAGCACTACAGGTTAGCCAGGGCAGTGTACCCGCCAGCACACAAATCGCTTAACAAGCGACAAGAAGTAGCTTGGAGACGACTTCAGACGAACACCTACCCCAACCCCGTAGCCTATCACTACTACTACCCGGACCAATACCCTAATACATGTAAGCATTGTCAGCAAAAAGCGGATCTATTCAATATTATGTGGTCGTGCCCAGCCGAAAATCATACAAATCACGAAATAAGTAATACTGAGCAGTGGGAGGCCGTGTTGCTCAGCTCCGACCCTGACCTGCAGGCCAAGGTCATCGAGAGAGCTGAAGAAGCCGCCCGGGCCCAGGGGCTCGTGGCTGCCTAACAACAAGGTCATCCGTCAATACCTTGTTTTCAAATAAAGTCTTTACTCACTCACTCACTTAAGCTATTCTATAAACTGCTGTTAACACCTTCAGGTGTCAAGCAACTGAACCAGTTTGCGCACAAGAAGGAACAATTACGCAGACGTAATTGCCGTCGAAGTAGACGGAGCGATGCCAAGGCTAAAGGAAGTGCGTCGTGGCTTTGGGATATGCGATGGACGGACCTGAATCATCCATCACCGCGCCACCACGCGCTACGATGTTTACCAACGTTTTCGTGGCGTTTCCGCGGAGATCCCCTAGCATAGGGGGCGCTTCACTTGGATACGACATTTGATTTAGAGTGGGTTGATATGGGAGAGCGATGCGGTGAATCCCTTGCGCCCCAAAACGGTGCTCACTGCGTTCATGGTGGCGCCAGCCAAACATGAAGCCCCACGTTGGACGCCAGAATCAGTTATCAATAGCATTGCTTTAGAGCTAAACGGCCCACCGAGGCTCTCAGATACGAACACCAGGCAGGCGAGTGGAGGGTAACACCTTTGCGCAGTCGTGGTCGACCTTCGATTGCGGCTAACCAGGCTTGCGCACCTCCCTAGACAATGCCCGGTACTGCACAAGCCTGAGAGGCCATTTGCCATGGAAATTCTGTGCGCCTGCGTAGGCTCAACTTGAGGACGCACGACAACCCTATTGGCGGCTCCGCTGCACCGTATTAAGAGACGCTAAAAACGAGGAGACCAAAAAAAGAAAAAAGAAAGAAAGAAAAAGAAAGAGAAAGAAATGGAGGCGGGACACTGGGGCCGCAGCTGCACAGCTAATGGTTTCAGTCGTGTTGCTTCCCGAAGTCGGAGCGACGAAAAACGGGGCCAGAAAAGAAACTGGCGTCATCAAAGCGTCGCTTATGGTGATTTACCTATTTTATTTATTTTCTTTCGAGAAATGAGTTTTCTCGGGGAACGCGGTTCTGTAACTTTCTTTTCATCTGCGTTCTCTCTGTCAGTCCGTGTTTCGCTTCGCGGCTACACGGCCACGGATATTTCCTCTATTCATTTTCCCTTTTCCCCCTTCTGTCTTTTCCATTTGCAACCCAGAAGCCGACGCCGATTATATTGAGTAGGAGGTGTCACGCGTTGCTTGGGACTACGCCCATAGAACGGTGTTGCGGTGAAAGAAAGAAAGAAAGAAAGAAAGAAAGAAAGAAAGAAAGAAAGAAAGAAAGCGAGACAGAAAGAAAGCTGTGTGGTCAATCTGTCATGCTTGCCTGCAGATATCCGTCTCATTTTTCGTTTTCGTTCGCTGTTTTAATTTTGCTCATAAAACCGACATTTCCATGGTCGGGTTGGTTTCTTATGGGCACTAAAAGTGAATAGCGGATATTTTTATTGCCGCTTTTGGAGATTAGCGGCGGACATCTGCCTTTCGTGTCGTATTCTGCAAAATGCGCTATGAAATGAAGGCTACTTGCAGCGGTGGCGCCGACCGCGTTGATGTTCTCGCCAAGACGCGGACCTATATAACGTCATGGTCGGGTGCGCGGTGCCCTACAAAAAGTACATTACGATGCCATTACAGCCGAACAAAACCCAGTATGGCTTTTCTTAAAAGAGTAACGAGCGCATCGGATCGCCGTTATTGAATAAAGGCTTGTCTTATTGCAAACGGATGCGAAATCTTCCATTAAGCGGACAGCGACACTTAGTTTCTGGAGGCGATGGCTGCTGCTGCTGCTGCTGCTGACACATTTCTTTTTCTTTTTTTGCGGAGTTGAGCATGTGCGTGTGCCTGTCTGTGTCTGCGAGTGAGTGAGTGAGTGAGTGAGTGAGTGAGTGAGTGAGTGAGTGAGTGAGTGGGTGAGGGAGTGAGTGAGTGAGTGAGTGAGTGAGTGGAGCGAGCGAGCGAGCGAGCGAGCGAACTTGGTGGCAGGTGAACTTTTGTAGGCGGTGGTTTATTGGCAAACGCTCACATTATAGCGCGGTCTTCCGCATATACGAGCAGTTATATGTCAAAGAGTGGGACATAAAAGTGTGGATTGAAGAAATGTGTCGTGTGGAATGTGAGAGGAGGCTGTTTTGATGTCGTCAATCCTATTCCACGGGATCGATGGCCTTTGTAGGAAGCGGACTATTAGGCCAATTCATGCTGAAAAATTACGTATACGGGGGTTTTACGTGCCAAAACCACGACCTGATCATGAGGCATGGCGTAGTAAAGTGCTCCGGATTAATTCAGACCACCTGGGATTCTTTAACGTGCACCCAGAGCACTATACACTGGCGTCCTTGCAGTCCGCACCTCCTGAATGCGGTCGCCGCGGCCAGGGTTGAGCCTTCGAGCTCAGCAGCGCTTGGGCCATAGCCAATGGACTGCCGTAGCGGATAAGCCATGCTATAGCCGTATCGCTACTGCAAACGCCTTACCTTTGCACAGAGGAAAGACTAAGGCTGAATCCAAAATCGATTGGTACACCTCATCTGGCAGTCACGATAGCAGCGGGGTGTATTTTCTGCCGTCGTCGCTGGCGCCGTTGTCGTTGGTGTCGTGGTTTCGCTTGGCGGCAGTGCCCAGCATGATATATTAGCAAATATTGTCGCTAATTGTTATATTGTTGCGATAGAAATAGGTATCTCAAACGAATGTTCGAAGGTTGTTGTGTATTAAATGATGAGCAGTGGGAAAACAAGCCATCCAGGGACCGGCTTTGCCAATCATAAAAGAGAAGAAAGAAAAATCCGAGGACACATAAGCACTTCTTATGAGTTGTCAGTGCGAAAGCGTTAATGTCGAATCGAACGCCACTGAGCGGTCCTTCGAGTTTTTCGCTGCGAGTAATGTACCATAACCGTACACGTGTTGTCCGAGCTATAGCCAGCAGCAGCAGCCTGCCGTGCTGGCTCGGGCACCGCGCCGGCTTCTGAGAGCGAGGGTGACGTGGCGTCGCGGCGATGCCCTCTCCCCTCACGCAACACAGGGCCGCTATTTTGTAGCGATGCCTTATGCCTTATTCTATGCTATTCTTATCATCAACCACACACGGCCGCCTGATCCCGTTGATAATGTGGGCAGACCGTCGCTCTGACCACTGGCCAAGCGCGAAAAGTCTGAAAAAGCATAGAATCGCAAAAGGCATCGGTACAATATACCGGCCCTGGGGCGTGTTGTGCCATTACCACAAGCCCGGATTCCGAATCTGCAAGATGCAGAATTTATCCTGCGAGCGCCCTAATTCTCCCTTCACAAGTCAAGATGCTGAGCCGTCAGGCAGCGGTGTCCTGCTGCGGGAGAAGCCTCGGCGAGCCGCAAGTTTGGACGTGTCGGCGTGTGCCAGACAGCCCGGCGCCGCACCTCCCTTTGCCTGGAGATCACCGCGCGCGCGAACTTTGAACCGGGTGGCCAGCGCGGTCGCTGGTTGGACCCCTCGGACGACCGTCGTGTGCTGACTTTGTATTGGGCCGTTTGAGTGACAATGGTTCCTCGGGGATTATAAAAGCAGCGACGCGCTGCCTGAAAAACAGGATCCGCCGTCCCACCGGGAGAGAGTGTCGCTCCCGACTGGGGTGAGATGTGTCACGCGTTTTCGCCGGACGTCGTCGTGCGAGAACAGTCGCGTTTGTTGTGAGCACTCGGCCCCAGTGCCGACCCGTTCATGTCCTGTATGATAACCTGTATATAATGTATAAAGTCCCTTTTGTTATTCTCATCGACGCCAGGCTCGGAGTCTTCGCTACCAACGCTCTGTCACGAAACGGGTGACGAGCGCTACGGGACCACAAAGCCGTAATCGTGGTGCAGCGGTACAAGTTCGTAACACTGCTGGCACCGGTTGGATGTCCGTAACACTGGATGGCAGCTACGGGATTGACCGGCATCAGCTACCTCGGCGCGGTGAGTGCCTGAAGTTTACCTCAAACACCAGACTTTCTTTGACACAGGTTATAGTAGCTTAGGGAAGGATTTGGTGTTGCATTGTGATAACCTTGTGTGTTTCAAGCCTAGTAAGAGTGTTTTGAAAACCAGGGGATGCTAAGGGGGTAAACAGGGCAGTGTGTGAAATACTTGCATATGTCTTACTAGTAGTGTTATAGTAGCGTACGGCAGGTATATTCAAAAAGGGTAAACAGCAGGAGGACAGTGTGAACGATGGAGAAGTACAAGGTGAAGGAACTTCTCGAAATTTGTGAGGAGTTGGGCATTGAGTTGGGCTCGACCAAAAGAAAGAATGCGATCCTTGAGGTCATGAGGACTGGGGACGTAACGGCTGAGGAAGCCGCTGAGGCCTGGGCGGATATCAATGAACGTCGGGAGGAAAGGAGAGAAAAGGAACTTCGCGAGGAGGAAAAGGAGGAAAGGAGAGAGAGGGAGCGACATGAGCACGAGCTTAAAATGAAAGAGTTGGAGATCCGAAATAACTCGCCGGCGCCTAGTCTCACTTCTAACGTTCCAAGAATACGCGATCAACTTCCACCCTTTGTCGTCGGAGAGGATATGGCCAAATACCTCGTGAAATTTGAGCACGTCTGCGAACGGAATAGCATTGAGCGATCCCTTTGGGCACAGAATCTGTTAGCCTTGCTTCCTGGGGAGGCATCAGACGTAATAACTTGCTTATCGAAAGAGGCGTTTGAGAGCTACAGTGATGTGAAGGAAGCGCTACTGCGGAAGTACAAATTGTCGCCCGAAGCTTTCCGGCAGAGGTTCCGGTATGCAAAAAAGGGTAAGGAGTCGAATGTTGACTTCGCGTTTCGTCTAAAAGCCGACCTGGTGGAATGGCTGAAGGGCGAAGAGGTTTACGACGACCGCGACAAAATTGTCGAATGCATCGCGTTGGAGCAGTTCTACCGTTGCATTGATGAGGATGTCCGGCTCTGGCTGCAAGATAGGCTAAAGGAGGTTAAGCTAAACAAGGCAGCAGAGTTAGCGGAAGAGTATTACACACGCCGCAGCTTGCACAGCAAGGCAGTGCGCGTAGAAAAAGCTGATAGAAGAGATGGGTTTTACGGGAAGCCCGACGAACGGAAGGAAATCACGCGTCGCGAGTTTCGGGAAAACGAGTCGCTCCCCAAAGAAACTGTAAGGGATGGACAGAATGCATCTCAGAATGATGACGATGGTCCGAAACAGCGAAACGAAATGACGCGTTCTTTTGAAAAACGGAAACCGTTAACCTGCTACAATTGCAAAAAGCAAGGGCACATCGCTGCAAGCTGCCCAGAGAGAATTGCTTTTGCAACGATACAGGAAACTCACAAAAACATACGTCTATTGGAGCCCTATGTGCAGGAAATTAAGGTAAACGGTAAGAAGTGCCGTGCACTTCGGGACTCTGCAGCAACTATGGACGTTGTTCACCCGTCTTTCGTCTCCTCGAGTGATTTTACGGGAGAGTGTGCTAGGATACGGCAAGTGGCCGAGGAGGAGAGTGTCTCTTTACCGATCGCAACGGTTATCATTGAAGGAGAGTTTGGGAAACTTAACACCGAAGCCGCTGTGTCAGCCGCCCTCCCGGAGCAATTTTCCTACCTCTTCTCAAATAGCTCGGAGCAGCTGCTGAGGGATCAGGGCAAATCATTCTTTGCCGACGTGGCGTACATGGCCCCCACGCGATCCAAAGCGCGCCCGCTGTCGAGGGAACTTGACTTAGCGTCGGGGAGCGAAAGGCGGTGCGGCACACGGACCGATCACGGTAACTTGAGTGGCGAGCAGTCACGGGAGAGGCAGAGCTCGGAGGCTGGCCTAGACGAGCGGGTCCTGGAAGTGAGTGGGAGTGACGCGTGCAGTGCTAGCCGCGATATAGACTCGACGCCGCAATTAGGCGACGCGGGCTCCACACTCGCTCCGGTTTCCGCCAGCCGGCAGGAGCAGGCTGCAGTTGAAAGAGAAAGTCTGAGTCGCGAGCAACAGGAAGACTGTTCACTAGCCGATCTGAGGAAGAGCGTCAAACGGGGAGTGAAAAAAAAGAGGGTTTCATTTGGCAAAGAATCTGGCTTATTGTACCGCCGCTACACGGATAAGCAGGGTCGCAAATATAAGCAGCTTCGGATTCCGCGAAAATATCGCCGGGAAAAATGAATGACCTCATTTGCTTCCTCAGAAGTATGTTTTCGGTCCAAGTGATTTCAAGGGGACCATTCTATTTGTAATTATTATTGCTGATTAATAATTGTTTCTATTTTGTTGTGTTGTTGATTTGAAAACTGATTGTTTGAGCCTTGTGTACTAGATCGTACACCTGCCTCTTGTTGCAGCAGGAGCAAAAAGAGGGATAGCAATTTAATTAGGTTGATTTGAATTATGGCCTTGTCTGGTGTTTGACGGGAGACAGAGGGCACTTGTTCGTGTTGGGTGTTGCCTTTTGCCGGTCGGTTTTGCAAGCTGCAGAACGACCAAGCGGGACCAGTGGCGAGAAGCAAGGTCTTAGGAACGACCCGAGCGGAGCTGGTCAAGGTGCCTTGGCGACGACGCGGTGAGCAGAGCTCCTGTCCTGGCGAGTCGGACCTGGGCACGTGAAGTTACCTGGCGTCCCGACACTGGACGTGAACTTGGACGAGCCTGACGAACGTGCGCGCCTGGCATCCGAGCCACGTGGAGGCAGCTCGTCTTCCCGGCGCCTTATCTGAGGGCGGGGGTGCTGTTGTGCCATTACCACAAGCCCGGATTCCGAATCTGCAAGATGCAGAATTTATCCTGCGAGCGCCCTAATTCTCCCTTCACAAGTCAAGATGCTGAGCCGTCAGGCAGCGGTGTCCTGCTGCGGGAGAAGCCTCGGCGAGCCGCAAGTTTGGACGTGTCGGCGTGTGCCAGACAGCCCGGCGCCGCACCTCCCTTTGCCTGGAGATCACCGCGCGCGCGAACTTTGAACCGGGTGGCCAGCGCGGTCGCTGGTTGGACCCCTCGGACGACCGTCGTGTGCTGACTTTGTATTGGGCCGTTTGAGTGACAATGGTTCCTCGGGGATTATAAAAGCAGCGACGCGCTGCCTGAAAAACAGGATCCGCCGTCCCACCGGGAGAGAGTGTCGCTCCCGACTGGGGTGAGATGTGTCACGCGTTTTCGCCGGACGTCGTCGTGCGAGAACAGTCGCGTTTGTTGTGAGCACTCGGCCCCAGTGCCGACCCGTTCATGTCCTGTATGATAACCTGTATATAATGTATAAAGTCCCTTTTGTTATTCTCATCGACGCCAGGCTCGGAGTCTTCGCTACCAACGCTCTGTCACGAAACGGGTGACGAGCGCTACGGGACCACAAAGCCGTAATCGTGGTGCAGCGGTACAAGTTCGTAACACTGCTGGCACCGGTTGGATGTCGTAACACTGGTGGCACCGGTTGGGTGTCGTAACAGGCGCTACCATGGCATCACTTGTTCCCTTTCACCCGCTCTGCTCCGTCAAGGCGGACTAGTGACGTGACGTGGCGTCGCGGCCAATCGGACTTGAAGTGCCGTTTCGCTGCTACATGCTACAAGCGCCGGCTTTTTCTCTCAATGGGTCGTTTGACACTTTCCCGTCGAAAAACTTCAGCCATTAAGGAATGTATAAAATAAACAAAACATGCGAGAAAGAAAGAAAGGTGTTTACTGTTATCTGTCACTTCGTTCTAATGCATCACTGCACTGTGACAGTGTACATACAGAGGTAAGGAGGCAACAAGCGTGATGTATGGGGGAGCGCCGTAGTGTACTTATCTCGCGGCATTCGCGGTCGGGACCACCGCTGACGCTGAAGCAAATGACAAAACGGAGACAGGTGCTAGGGCGCCGGCTCGAGCGCGCGCGTCGTGATGTGCAAGCGCACGCACAGCAGGAGACGGAAAGCAAGCACGCAAGCAAGAAAGAAAAACAAGCAAGCGAGAAAGAAGGAGACGTCCACAGTGCGACATAGGTGGCACGGCACCAGCCACAGAAGTCGCAACAATGAGCTGAGCTTGTGCGACAGCATGCACGAGAACGCGGTGAGGAATAGCGCGCCTCACCTGTAGGGGTCTTGTACAGATGGCCTCGCATTTTTATGTATATACTTGTGCCTTTGGTTGCATAAACACTGTGTTCAGTGTCTAGACATTAGTTGTTAACGTGTCTAAATCGGTCTATTGTCGTTTGTGGATTTTTGAGCGTGAATTCTTCTGTTTCTTTTTTTATATTCAGGAAGTCTGCAAACGTTAGTCGACAGAAGGTATAATCCTAGAAGTCCGCAAGTTTTCTATAGGCAATCTGTAGATTTAGCAGAAAATAATGTCGGTGTAGATTCTATATAGAGAATAGTACGGACTATCTATTTACGTTGCAGTGAGCGCTAAGTGCGATGCCTGGAGTTGGATATACCACGTCGGCTTATAGCCGTCCTCCTTTTCTCCCGTTAGGCTGCCTTTTCTCTCTTGGCAATCGGTATATCATTAATTTTGGCACATTTGGAGACAAATATGATGCTGAACTTTGGGGATATCTTATATATTTATGTCCATTAGTGTTCATTAGAAGCAATGTTTACCAAGGTTTTATTGCGTTTACGTATTCTTCTGTGTCGTTTATTCTTGCAGTGTATTTTTGGGCCCATATTTAGAAAAGACATCTTACGCTAGAATTGTTCGTCAGAGAAAGTTCCAGTCAATCCTGATGCTGGACATATCAGCAAGGCAAGCTCTCCAATGGCAACGAGCAACTCACGACCGAATAGCTTTCCGAGTTCGGCCTCTGTAGCGCAATTTTTTTTTTTTTGAGGATGGCGAATATGAGCCCTGGTTAATTTATCTGTTCTTTCCGCGTGCTTCAATTGTAAGCACGCTAAGCAGGAGGCGTGGTGCCTCTCAAGCCAGCGTCTTCGTTTAAGACCGGATAGTGCACCCTCATCGAGGCTATACCAGATTTCACGAGTAAAGCGGGCCGCGATTTCTGAAAGCATTTCGTACGTGCTATCTTACGCTACAAAGAGCAGTCAGCGGCCGAATATACCGAATGCGACCGGTCATCGACATATATTTACGCGCCTTTAGTTCTTGCGAATTTCACAAGTGAAAAAAAAAAAGAAAGCAATATGGTCGATGTTCGTTAGACAAAGGTGAGTATTTGTCTTATCTTTCCCTTATTTTTTCTTGCGCTTGTTTTGTGTATTTTTTTTTCGCGTTTCTTTCGTCATCGACTTTTACGAAACGGTGTCTCCGCTTTACTTAGCTCAGGCAGTTGCAGCAGGCTTACGCAATAGTCGCCCGCCAGTAAAGTGTTAATTGACTGATGTGTGTATATATATATATATATATATATATATATATATATATATATATATATATATATATATATATATATATATATATATATATATATATATATATATATATATATATATATATATATATATATATATATATATATATATATATATATATATATATATATATATATATATATATATATATATATATATATATATATATATATTCGTTAGAGGAATAGGCTTGCTTTGTTTCACAACTCGCAACAATTAGCACGCGCGCCCGTGGGCATTAGAATAAAATCCATTCCGCAGCGCGTGCACGGCCTAACTGACGGCTCAAGTTGCGGAGCAGTTCGTTAATCTGTCTGGAGCGAGGAAGCGTGATTAGGCCTGCGTGCTCTTAACAGGGTCGATAAGCCGTGGCTGTCATCTAGCGAGTGCGCCTGCATCGGCACTCGCAAGTCATTGCAATTAAGTTTGCTAGCGCTCTATTTCTCGAGCGCGGTCTACGTTAGTTATGTCTGCGCAGCTCTGCGAATAATTAAGTTTGCCAGTCCTTTTATGATTTCCGTTTCATTGTCATCATCATCAGCCTGGTTACGCCCACTGCAGGCCTCTCCCATACTTCTCCAACTACCCAGGTCATGTGCTAATTGTCGCCATGTTGTCCCTGCAAACTTCTTAATCTCATCCGCCCACCTAACTTTCTGCCGCCCTTTGCTACGCTTCCTTTCCCTTGGAATCCAGTCCGTAACCCTTAATGACCATCGGTTATCTTCCCTCCTCATTACATGTCTTGCCCATGCCCATTTCTTTTACTTGATTTCAAAGATGTCATTAACTCGCCTTTGTTCCCTCATCCAATCTGCTCTCATCTTATCCCTTAACGTTACACCCATCATTCTTCTTTCCATAGCTCGTTGCGTCGTCCTCAATTTAAGTAGAACCCTTTTCGTAAGGCTCCAGGTTTCTGCCCCGTACGTGAGTATTGGTAAGACACAGCAGTAAAGGTAAGATACACAGATTCCCGTTTACCAGTACATTACTTTGCTAAACAGAGAGAGAGAGAGAGAGAAAACAGGCGAAGTGCGGTACAAACATTAGCAAGGAAACAAAAAAACAAACATTGCCGACTATTTCAACACTTTACAAGAATATATATAAACGAGAAGAGAGAGGGTTGACCGAGGGACCCGATTTTTATTAGCCATATCATAAGAAGCCAAGAAACACTGACACCAAGGACAACATAGGGGAAATTAGATGTGCTTAATAAGTGAAATGAAGAAACGATAAATTAATGGAAATCAAAGTGGATGAAAGAACAACTTGCCGCAGGTGGGAACCGAACCCACAACCTTCGCATTTCGCCTGCGATGCTCTGCCAATTGAGCTACCGCGGCGCTGTTTCCCCATCCACTTTCTTGTGTATTTATGCGTCCGAGTAGAACCCTGGGAGTAACACTCCCAGGGCTCTCTCTCTCTCTCTCTCTCTCTCTCTCTCTCTCTCTCTCTCTCTCTCTCTCTATATATATATATATATATATATATATATATATATATATATATATATATATATATATATATATATATATATATATATATATATATATATATATATATATATATATACGCAATCTATTTTATCTGTCTATATCTTGTGCTGTGTTTCGGGCTATCTTTCGGGTTGTTTCGCCGATAGCGTCTATGTCGTGTTTAGCCATGATCTGACGCTGCATGCGTGAGTTTTGAATTCATTTCGTCGTCTCGCTGCACATCTGCTTGTACACTCTTTAGCCAGAGCGTACGGGCCACACTGCCTGCAGGCTGTTTAAGGGTGTTGTCGTGGTATACCGTAAGTGCCAACGCTCCCAGGAAATGAAAAGCACCCGCGTACTCACCATCACCTCCTTACGAAAATCGCACATTACATTCACTTGCAACTCAACACAAAGTCTACAGCTGAAAAATAAAAAAAATAAAAGGGCTCAATGGAAACGCAACAGAATTCTTACAGTGATTTTTGTAGGGGACACGTACAGAAGAGTTCTTGAGCGCTGCGTTAGCGGTACCACACAGCCGAACAACATTACGTAACATTACGTATGTTGAGGGCGCGGAGTGTATCCCGCATATTTTTTGACGAAGGCTTAATTCATCAAGGATGTGTTCCTTTAGGCTGGCAAGTATAGAGGATAACGACTTAGTATCCTTAACTCTTTCCTCGGGGATGGAAATCTGGGTGGGTTGGTATTCTATACAGCGAAGTCTGGAGCAGTAATTGATCACGAATTAGACAACGGTATTCACGATCACGCATTCATGATCGCGAATGGAGTTCATTACTTGTTAATACTACTGCGCTGTAACCAGGCCATCATCAGCTCGAGTCTCGAACGCTTTAGATTAGCTCGAGTCTTCTGGCGTTTTTTTTTTGCTCTTTTTTAAACAAAATAACAACGCTCGATAGCCATGACGTTGCTTTCGTAAATATGGGTAGTTTTATTTTTGAGTGGCCTGCTATACCAAAGTAGGCTCCGCCTGCTTGCTCGGCAGTGCACCATGTCACAATTGAATGACTCCCTTTTAAGAAATTCTCGACTGTACTCCCTTGATCCCACATTAAGTCTTCGAGCGCCATCACAGCTTCGCCGTGGAGACGCCACGCTTTTGCATCGACTGTGGTTGGGCGTTGCCTTTACCAAATCCTATGCTTTCCGCATAGGAATGTCCGACGCCCCAACCTATAGCTGTGACCACTGCGGCCATGAAGAATCGATTGACCATATTTTGTGCGCCTGCCCGCAGTACAGTCCACAGAGGGAATGCCTTCGCCACGAACTTGACCAACTGGACGACCAACCGCTACCCGAAAAAAGAATTCTACACCATCGAAGCCACCTAACGCCACAGAAGAAGGCCGTGCAAGCGCTATGGCGCTTTTTGCGATCTACCGGCCTTTTGTGAACGTATTTAAGTGGAACGCCTTTTGTGTGTGTGTGTCTCCATGTGTGCGTGTTATTTTTTAAAGCCTTTTGCTCTTTGTCATTTTTCTAACCCCTACCACCCATCCCCAGTGTAGGGTAACAAACCGGAGGCTGATATCTGGTTAACCTCCCTGCCTTTCCTTTTAATCTCTCTCTCTCTTGAAATAATTGTTCTCGTGTTTTACGATACTTGTAAAGTATCTTGCAAAATAACAACGCTGAATCTATAAATGTGTTTTCTTCCATATAAGGTTATCTTGGTTTTCACTGACCTAGTTACTGCACAGTATTCGTGTTTGAAGTTATTATGTTCTTCTATTGTGATACATACTTGTCCTGTACTTTGTGTTCAGCCCTATTTCTTTGTTTTCGGCCATGTTCTTCGTTAGTGGAGTGCTGAGCCTCTGAAGTTCTCGACTTAGTAGCTCAATAGTTACGAGTGGGAGCAAAGCATAAGGCACATGCCAACGAGCCCATCACGTGCTCGCTGGTGGCTAATTTGGCATCGCCGTTACTCCGCCTCTTTTTCCTATTCGCTCCGCCCATTTTTGCCTGCATTCCAGTTGACGTCGCTGCCGAGGTCCGACGCAGCGATTCCCAAGACGAGAAGGGAAAGGGAGACTTAAAGAAAAGCAACATACCGGCGATAAACTGCGGCGATATTAGAGCCAGTCTCGCGATAGCGCGCCCTAGCATACTTTCCATGCCCCCCTCCTTTCTTCGCCGTCTGCGCTGCCCGGGTGGCTTGTGAACCATTTTTTTTTAGTTGTTTTCTTCTTCGGTGTGAGAATTGGGGGACTTGAGACGACGAAGTTCTGACGCATGTTGAACGTCTCGTCCCCGAGCTGCTCCACATCCTCGCCACTTTTTTCCCTCCTGTTTTCTTTGTCTTCTGCTCGTCTAATACCGGACTTCTGCTCGTCTAATACCGGACTTCTGCTCCCGCAGCATGTGTGATGCGACGCTTTCTTGTTGCTTTCGTCTGGACTGCCAGTCCTGCCGCCGCCGGTCGCACCGTACACAGAGGGCGCGCGCAGCAGTACTTCGCCTGCAGCGGCGGAGCGCGCTGTTCCAGAGAACCCGGCCTGGCCCGTCCGACACCGCGCGCGCCGCGGCGTCGACTAATAGGGGCTGACCATAATTATCCCTAATGTCAGAATTATGCATTATTAAAACCAAGAAAAAAAAAGTCGTAAGCCGCGCACGCTCGTATGCACGCCGCCGTGTACACGACGAGAGACGTATGTTCGGCAGTTCACCGAAAATGACTGGGGCGCCGCAGCGAGCCTGGGTAGGAGAGAGAGAGAGAGGGTGGAGGGGGGCGGCACCGACTCTGCGTGTCGAGAAACTGGGGAAGGGGGGGCGGGGTGGACTTATTGCCTCCACCCGGTGCAATATCGATCTTTAGAAGAAAGAAAAACGAGGAAGTAAATATATGCGTAAAGGCAGCGCGGAAGAAATATAGAGTAGCACGAAACAACCGGTATGCGCGCGCACGCTGGGTAGAGCAAAAGAAAGAAAGGAAGGAAGAAAGAAAGGAAAAGAATAATGAAGGAAGTCGCCCATTACGTCTCCTCCTCCTCCTCTTCCGTCTGCATGTCGTGCCGCTACCACCGCTCTATACCAGCGGAGTCCGTGTGTAATACAGCGCAATTTTTAAGTCCGGATCCCGAGCTTATGGTCTTTCTTTCTTTTCACGCAACACCGAGCGTTTTGTTTTTCGTTTCAGCACCAACAGCGTTCGCGCGCCCGCCTCGTGGCTCTTACATGGACATGCACGGGCAGTTTTCATTATGCGACTGCTTACAGAAGGCCGTGTATACTATACACGTCTGCTCGAAGCTCCGCCGGCTGCACTTTTATCCCGATTCTCGCATAATCCCGTCTTCACGCGGCCTGGCTTCGCTGGGGCATCTGGCGCGTGAAGCCGGGTACTATATATATAGTGTAGCAGTGTGTCCGTATACATACGCAAGCGTACACGGCACACACACGCGCGCCTCTCTTGCTTTCCTCGTCCTTGTCGCATCCTGCGAAAGGGACCTTGACTTTGAACTCTCTCTGCGGCCTCAATTTATGCGCCCTCCGACACGGGGGGAGGGTTTCGCGTTGCACAGCCTCAGTCGAGGGACGCAGCCGGCGACGCTGCGTTGGCGGGGATTACGCGACGCCAAGAGCAGCGCGGTATTCGTGAGGAGGATGCGAGGACAGCTTGGCGAGGGCGTGCGAGCGGGTGAAGCGCCTTCCCGAGGTCGAGTATCGAGGCGAGCCAAGCCAAGCGTGCGCTTCGGTCAGCTTCGGTGACGACGAGTTTGTCCTCGCCGGACGGCAAGCTTGCGTACGAATTCTAATAAAGTGCAAGGCTGGGCCGCGCTGGAAAATTTAAGCACTCAACTCCGTCTGGCATCTAGATAATGCGAAAAATATTTGCGGTTCGCTAAAGAATGGGTCTCGCAAATCATGTAACTTCTGCAGCGGGAGGTTAATGCCTTTTGCGACGTGTTGCGAACTGATGCTGAGTGCAAGAAACGAAAAACATTTGTAGCTATTATACTTACTTCCTCCATTATTTACCACCTTGATATATATAATTCTATTTGATAACGGTAGAGTTAGCGTCATTACTAACTAAATAAGGTAGTCACTTCTACTAATGTGTCTCAGCTACCTATTGCAAACGCCGTTAGCACCACTGGATACAAAGCTTATAGCCTGCAACGTATACATATAGGGCCAGCTCTATAGCATATTTCAGAGTGTGTCAGATACATCTGTTATAGGCTAGACAGCTCGTATCCGGTAGTGCTAATTGCGTTTAGAATTGGTAGCTGAGTAAGAGTACCTTGCTTAGCCAGTAATGATGCTAACCTGTTAGCAACTGGAGTTGTACCAAGGCAGTAAATAGTGTGACACGTAAGCAGTAGCTACAGCGACATTTCTTAAAAGAGTGTGATGTTGTTTGTTGTTGTGATACCCAGTGGCCCAAGTAGGCGTGAAAGAGTGCCACTGAAGAACAGCAGACACCCAGTGACACATACCCGTGCGATTGGCCCACATTTCTAGACTGCCCTATCTTCGGGATTAGCCATGTACCAGTTACCGAGAACTGGATTGAAATCGTCAAGGGTGACTCCCACTAAAAAAAATTTTAAAAAAGTAAAGAGAGATTATAGAGTTCCAGTGGAGCTGGTGGCTGGACGAGTTTGCTGCGCGGTTCTTGGTAGCAGTACAAACTTGCAGATACGCGTTCAGACAGCCAAGGCGAGGCGAGGCGCCAAACAAGCACCGCCTCATCTCGCTTGTTTCCTTTTCTTAATTCTGTGTCATTGGGTGCTATTTTCTCTTTGATTGGCTCGAAACGTAAACACGGCGAAATGTGACAATATGGCGTAACTTGACAGTGTTCAGGATGGCACACACGTGCATGGCACCCTATACAAGCCTCGTACTGCAGCAGTGCCAGGGCTATAGTACATACGTAACTATCGCAACTGTTCGGAGGAGCGTGTTGACCAGCAGAAGTTCGCGATTCAGTTCTTCTTTGCGGAATATTCTGCATGAGTCGCGACGATGGCGTGATTGTTGTCAAGTTCTGCCCTCGTGTGCAAACCACTGCGGGACCTATACATTCGCTTTCACAAACCAACGGACAGAGCCGCATATCTAAGCTTGTTCGAGTGGTCCTGGGTTTGGGTATTCGACTTTCGGCCGAGGAATGGTCAGGCCCGAAAGGGTACACGAGGGGGTGCGTTTGCCAGTGGCCATTTCGACCGTCGTCCGAGAAAGCGCCACGCACACGTATATGTGGCCCGAATTAATCCGGGGCCACCCACCTCATTTCGCCTGGGCCCGGCGTGTGTCTCGCCGTATGGGCCGCTCGGGGTCGCCAGTGAGGCGGCCCGGCGTGTTATTATCAGCATTATCATCTGTCGCCGAGGCATTCGCTAGGCCCGGAGGCGCTGGGCCACTCCCATCGGCGACCCGAACCGCCGCTGGCTAGCGCGCATATTCAGTGGCAGATGCGGAATGGGTCGCGTTAATTGGTCGCGCCGCGCAGCTGCTGCCGCGCTATGAGTTTGCGCATGCGCATTCAGCGAGAGCGACGACGCCCTGCGGGTCAACGGGTGTCTGTGCATTCCTTTTGGGCAGCTCCGGACAGCAGAGGGGTGTAGAGGAACGCGTGTCCCCCTGTACGTGCAAGAATTCACTTGCGAGACAGACGCTTGAAGACACGAGAAGGATGTATACGGTTAACTGGGGAATATCTATCTATCTATCTATCTATCTATCTATCTATCTATCTATCTATCTATCTATCTATCTATCTATCTATCTATCTATCTATCTATCTATCTATCTATCTATCTATCTATCTATCTATCTATCTATCTATCTATCTTGTCTCGTCTCGTCTCGTCTCGTCTCGTCTCGTCTCGTCTCGTCTCGTCTCGTCTCGTCTCGTCTTGTCTTGTCTTGTCTTGTCTTGTCTTGTCTTGTCTTGTCTATCTATCTATCTATCTGCCATGTCTGTCTGTCTGTCTGTCTGTCTGTCTGTCTGTCTGTCTGTCTGTCTGTCTGTCTGTCTGTCTGTCTGTCTGTCTGTCTGTCTGTCTGTCTGTCTGTCTGTCTGTCGCGCATGCGTGTGGTACGCTTTAACGTAAGAAGGCGCGACGCCAGCAATTTCCATGCGCAGGCCAGTTTTATGAGGACTATGCCGTGTGCATAAAACGTACGCACTGCTGTCTTTCCTGTGGCGTTTTTGCGCACGTATAAGGTAATACCGTCGATGCTTTCTGCACCTCTGCGCAACGTGGAACGATCGAACGTTATCTCCACATGTGAGAACGACGCAAAAAATATATTACCGGGTATAAAAACGAAGGCTGTCGCGTGCGCGGATGTCACAGCGAGGACATGTGCTGTGCACCTCGCTGCATCTATCCTACGTACGCATAGCGGTCGTGTTGGCTCACGGCTCCGACGCTGCATGCGTGGTTTCGTCAGCTGGCATGGCAGCGCTTGGTTGACTCATGGAGCGCGCTAATGTGACCAGACCCATCATCAGAGAGATATGCGGCGCGACGGTCTTGCGAAACCACCTATACAACAGACGCAGTCATGTATCCCTATGTATGACTGCGTCGTATGTCGTGGATTAGTAGGCGCAAAACCAATTGTTTTTTTTTGTTTTTTTTTTGTTTTTCCTCGCGTCGCCAGCGACCTTATGGAGTGCATGGCTTCATGCTTGGCTAGCGCTTGGCTAGCGCTTGGCTTCATCGTGACACTCGCGTGTCAGCCGAGAGTGCATTGTTTCGCTAGGATTTAACTGGTCTGGCCGCGTCTCAAGGTGAGAGGTTCCCTAAATATTAGGCCGGCTAGCCCGCCGTTCCGATGGCTCCGACGCGAGACAGCCCTTCATTTGCCGTTTCTTGCTATCGCAGTTACGTTCACCAAATCGTATTCATTGATGAACGGAATGTCACACGCCGCTGCGCGCGACGTCTGTAGTATATAGCGAAGAGGACATCGTACGCCATCCGCACCACCGTACCCAAATTGACTTCTATAGCGAGTATCTCGGGACGACCGACTACTCTCTTTTCCCGAGATTCTCGAACAAAAACCTCATTTCTCGCCGGACCACGAGACATTTAAAGCGTCCCTGCGTGCTTTCTTCTGACGACTGCATGACGTGTGCGAGCAGCTTTGACTGCGTGGTGCTGTAAGTGCGCTTGTATCTATTGATTGCCCTTCCCTTACTCATTCATTCCCTGGGGAGGCTGCCTGGAAAGTTTAGTGCATAACATATCATTCTGTGACGTCATTTATTTATACAGGTTTGTTTGACCTAAAGCATATAATATGCTTACTGTTTGGGTCCGTAGCCAAAGTCTATTCATAGTAATGGCTCAAAATAAAAGTGCAATAGTGCACTCAAGTATTCATTTTCATACACACACTGAAAGCGACCATCAGGAATGTTGACACCAAGCTCGTTATGTTTATGTTGATTAAAGAGAAGAAAAACAAATCGAAGACGTAAAGCACATTGAGCTGCAATATACGAAAAGTATGTAGACAGCGGCGTATTTCGAAGTTTTCCTTGACAAACTACCTAAAATATAAAACTGCCATTAAGAAAAAGAAAAATATATATGCGTACACCTAGGGTATCATGCGGGGAAGGGACACAGCCTGAAGACAATATGACGGCGGCAGAATCAAAAATAAGAAGTACTTTTTCGCTACTATATTGAAGTTATGTGCCTGTCTTAGTTTTAGCTACGTGTACAGAGTTCCGTAACTTTAGCGCCATCATTCAGTCAGTGGCAAAAACTACGCTGCGAATGTGTACATACGTTGGCGCCTCTGCATACCCATTTAGATGAAGTCAGCTTTATAAAAACAGGCAGGTCCAGCAGAGTGTGGGCGATTAAGCTCAACGAGGCGCATAATTAAAACTTCATTTGTTAATACACTGCATTGTTCACTTCGTTCACTGCGCACTTTAACACGTTTCATTCGCACTGCACGGTGCGAAGGGCAACGAGAGTAATAAGGGCGAGGAGGAGGAGAAAGGGAAATGCATTAAGTTTGAATGTGCGCGATGGTGTAACTAACAAAAACGTTATAGTAATTCTGTTGCGTTTATATTGACTTTTTGTTGTCTTCAGTATACTCTCTGTAGGTATGCAATTGAACGACACAATGTTCATTTTTTTTTTTTTGTAAGCGGTGGCTTCATGCCAGATACTTGTTATGGAACTTTTACTTAACCCTCTACGACAAAGAAGGCCTAGTCTATAGAGGCTCTGCGATATGCGTGGCGATATTATTAGCGCGCAGAGCAGCAGGTGCTGCGAACTTGCCCCGGAGAACTCAACTAGCACACGAGTCATTAACCAGTTAGGATTAAGTGCGGCTGACAGCGCGTAACAGAGCGGGCACGCTGGCGCAGGCGGTCCCCCGACAATTAGCCTGTCATTTCGTTCCGGCACGGTGGTTTGTTATAGTTAAACCGCGGTGCGAGGGTGATGCAGTTTCGGGGACGCTAATCGGATGCGCTGCCGGCATAAATTGAAAAGCGAGCGGATAAAACGGCGAATGTGAACGCTTCTTGCCTGCGATTGCTTGACAGCGCGGCGCGTAATCGCTGCCTATAGACACTTGTTGCTGAACGTGCGGTGGCTCCGAAACTCGGGTCAGGCCGAGCTTCACACGCATGCGGATGCGATCGTGAAAACGCACGCCTCCTCCTTTTTTAGTTTATCACGACTTGGCTTTCTTAGTTTCGCTGATCGCACGTGCGATGTAAATGCATGACTGGCGTGTCTGACAATGTATGCTTCTGACGCATGAAAAAAAAAAAAGAAGAAGAAGAAGAAGAAGAAAAAAAAAAGAAAAGCGTTGTGCATTCCCCAATGTAGAATCATTGATGCGTATACGTTGCTTATACAGCTGCTGTATATTATATAGAGGCTGCCGTGTCTCATTTCTTTCTCCTCCCCTCTTCTTTTTATTTATTTGTACACTACAGATAGAGAGAGCGAATAAAAACGAACGGCAGGGAGATCAACCGCACACCTGTCCGGCTGGTTGTCCTGCGCAAGGAAAGGGTGTTATAGGGATGAAAAGCAGATATTCGCTAAGCTTTAATCTGTCGAACTAAACGTGAAGGCGCAGGTTGATTATAATAGTAGTTAAAGTGTTTACGTTTTCTTCAGTGGCAGGTGAACTGCGCCTCTGAGCGCGTATCCTTTTCTGACGAACAGTCAATCATCAAGTTCGTGAAAGTGCTAGTGTCGTAACGAGTATTGCATTTTTCACCGCGGAGCAAGCTGGAACTTTGACACGAAGCAACATTTTCCGGCTACCAGCTAGGCAGCTGCAGCTTCCCGACAAAATGTTTTTTACATTAAAGGGACACTAAAGTGAAAAATGATTTCTTCTGCATCAGTAGATTACCTTTCTATGACACCAAAAACACCACTCTTACCACTATAAGACGCTTGGTAAACCAGAAAAAGTGCAATAACGAAAGACGGGTAGCGGCGCCTCCTTGAAGTTCCCGCACCTGGTCGCTGGGACGTCATGGATTTTGGTGGCATCTTCTAGGGCCTACTTAACTATATAGTGGTACAGATTGACTACATTGTGTTCTAAACGAACCAAATATTAAACATGGCTAGTTTCGGGAACCTTCACTCGGCCAACGCGGCCCAAATGCGAAAACATACTTTGGAATCCCTTACGTCACACTGACGTGCCGGCGTCGTGGTTGCAGCGCGAAATTCAAATACTAATACTTCGATCTTCATTTTCTCATCTAATAATCAAGCTATTATTTTGAAATGACTGCCTGCAGGGTTCCCAAACAATGCTTTATTAGTCTCAATTGATTTATTGTTTCGCGTTAGTGTCCCTTTAACGTCCGTGTTCTCCAAAGAATGGCGCATTGAAACAAACGCTGCCTGAATATTCTGACTGCAAGAAATACAAGCCTTCAAGCGCACCATTGTTTGAAATAAAGCAAAAAAGCTTTCTGGTAGCCTTTCGCTTTTCGCTTACGTTGACAATCGTCGTCGATGGTTCCTGAACACTTTTTTCCCCTCCTGTACTAAATGAAAAAAAAAAAAAGACATGTTCGTGAAAGGACAAGTGCATTTGAATATTTCCAGTTGTCACATTCCTAACGCGATAACGAATGTTTCCCCAGCTGCACAATCTCCCTGCTGTGGTGAGGCAGGAATATTTCAATACCGTTAGTTTCGCGGAAGTTATTACATGTGTTAACATGCTGTGACGTAATGTTTTTCCTCGCAACGATAAACGACAACGTTGTTGTGTAATTTCCCTCTTTCCAATTCTGCCCGCCATGACACTTTCCCGTTTTCGAATAACAATTTTTAGGCTATCCTAAGAGCTGTTCGTGGGAAGGCCACTGTAGTACATGAGAGCCGTCACATTATTTACGAAGGCCGGGTAAGCTGTTGACTAATGCTGCCTACGAACGAAAACGTTCTTGGATTCGGTCCATGGTTTCAGCTAACAACTTCGAGTAAGGGCAGGAAAAGGAAGGCGCATTCTTTATTCATGCGCTGTTCAACATCATGGACATTGCGTGCGAGGGCAGTTGCATATATGGTGTGCACTCTCACGGAGCGACATCTTGGTGCATGTTTTTATTAGCAACAATCCTTATTTCTGCTTGACCACGCTGTCTTGAGAGAGAATTAAGGAGACGGTGCGAGGGAGCTTAATCAGACATGCGTCTGGTTAGCTATACCTTACGTTGGGAGCGATGAAAAATGAACGTAAAATAGCGAAGAAAGGGGATAGATCGTAACAAGCCCGCATCACGCGTGGAAGCGTGCTTTCAGTACATAGGCTTATAGTATACGCGGAATGGGATGTCGAAGAATCCGTTACAGCAGCCTTCTCTGGAAGCATACGCAATGTTGCGAGAAAACTGTGGCTCTTTATGCGGAAGGGTATACAGGCCGCGGAAGGGGTCACCTATAGAAATGTTATTGCTCCAATATTCTAACGCTTCTTATTTTTTAAAGTACCGCCTCGACTGGGCGGCGTGCACCGATTGCTCAATTCTGCAGCCGTATATATACACACGGAGCATTCGGGCGATGATATCGCAAGATCGCTTCAACATCAGATCCAACCTCTCTCTCTCTCTCTCTCTCTTTTCAACCTCGTTTCTGCGCGTCTTTCTCGGGAACATGCTCAGCCTTCGGCGCCCGCTGCCGAACGAATCCGCCTGCGTGCTCGACGAAGTGCGCAACCAGAACACCGTCCAGCCATGCCCCCCCTTGTAAAGCAAACACCGTCCTCACCCGACCGCGGGCAGGGCCTTCGCGCCGGGCGGCTGCAGCACCGTCGTCGCTGCAACTCGCGAGTGAGCATTCGTTTTCGCCCCGGGCGAAAAACATTTTCGAATAAGTCATTGCCGCGCGCGCTGTTGAAAGATTCATGAGGCGCCTACCTTGCCGTTTTCTGCTCCTCGGGCGCCCTTCCTACATAGGCTGCCTGCCTCGGCCGTCGCTCTCTTCTGCTTGCCTGCCTGCCTCGCTTCCCTGCAAGACGAGGCGACGATAACCCTTCGCAACAGACGTGCGCCTTCCTGCGCCATGCTTATAGTTGCAGTCGGGGCATGGAGTAAACGCCAAACGAAGAAGAAGAAGAAAGAAAAGAAGCAATAACGAAGTAAAGCAACGTATCCTCTGGGACTGCGCGTCAGCCAAGCAGCAGGCCCGTCTTCGAGTGTCTTTGTGCGTCTGCGGCATGCTGGCCGGCGGCGATGCGTGAAATGCGGCAACAAAATGTTTGTTGCCTTCTTTGAAACGCACATGCGAACAGGCGGCCGCGTTCGCAAGATTGTTCTCGTTTTCATTTGTTCTTCATTTTCTTTTCGATCGTGTGATCTGTTTGTCACTGGTGGGGTGCCTTTGGGTGAAGTCTTGTTTGGTATCCCGATTGGCTGCAGCTAACTGGTTTTACGAATTGTTCTTGCGTGTGAACGGCCTTCTGAACCCGGGGCCAAGAAGAAGCGAAACGATTCTGCTTCTCGCCTTTTTTCCGCATTAACCAGTCATGTCTGGCTATACTGATTCGATAAGTCACTGACCTGCTTTGCGGTCGACGCTCTCTTGCTGCACGCTCTCTTGTTGGCGCGAACCATTGGCGTTCTTGGACCGCGGGCGCCAGTCAGGCTTACTATAACGCAGAAAGATATATTTACCAGCTTTACCATAACGTTATCGCTTACCGTTACCGCCATACAGTCCTGTCCACCTGCCAGCCTCTGTGCGTGATCGTTAATCAATGATACGTGCAGTCCGTGCCGGCGCGTGCGTGGGCGTTCATCTCTCATACAACAAAGTTGAGTGCGTCTACTGAGTACCGTGCAGCGATCACATCTATCTTTACACACCTCTAGTTATCTGCTAGCTGGGGAAAACATCGCATAAAATGTAATCAATTCGTGACCCTGGTGCAGGACTCGCAGCGAGATCGCAGCGTTTCAAAAGGAGTAAATCAAATCGAACGGAAACCATGCATTGAGTTGCTCATGAATGAACACAGCGTGTTCTGCCCACGATTGTGGCCGAACGCAGTCTACCATGGGGATACATGGCTCTATACACACTGCGCACTGTCCTGCGTCCGCTCCCTCCCCCTCACCCCCCTTCTCCAACGAAGCGCTTTGACGAGCTAGACCTCAAGCCGCGTGCGCGCCCCGAGAGAACGAGATGGGAGCGTGACGCTAATGCATCGACCTGCAGCAGCAAACAGGCGCTTTTTCCACCAGGAGGGCCGCTCGCCATGAGGGCCTTATGTTTGGCCAGCTCTCCAGCCGCCATGGTCTTCCGTGCCAAGAAGACGACGACGCGAAGGAAAGGAAGTGCGCCATCCCCTCGTTCTGCTTTGCGGCGGCGGCGGCGGCGGTTGTGGGATCCACCCCAGTCGCGTCTTCTCTCGCGCTCCTGCGCGCTCGGCAAACAAACAAGCTTTCGCTTCCAGCCTCTCGACCGCGGGCCCGAGTTCTCCAAAGCGATCGCTATCGCGGCACGCCTCGCCATCGACGTCCGCCCCCTAGCGACGGGCGAGCGAGCGGCAACGGCAGCAGAAGCGGCGGGGTCCTGCAGTCCATCGTCGACTGCTTCCGCGGCCCCACGGACGTTTTCGTCTGCTAGCAGCAGAAGAGGAGCGAAGGGGGGGGGGGGGGCGCAAACTCCGTTCGCTTTGGCTCTCTCGCTAGTTTCTACAGATACACGGTGTGCCGCGTAGAGTTGCCGAGGGGCAGCTTATCGCGGGGCCTGTCACTCAAACTCTCCGCGCGAGTCTGCTATGCGCGCGCGATATTTATTTCCTCCGCACTGTCGCCTTTGTCCGTGTTCCAACGGGGCTAACTCCGCCGTCGTGGCGCTGTCGTGGCGGCGGTAAAGGCACGTGTGAACGGACGCAGGCGTTGGATGGACGTGGCCAGCCGATCGGACTTGCGTCTGATTTTCATCGAAACCTAACGGACCGCGCAGGGTGCGATGTTGTCAGAACGCTAACAGACATTTACTTTCCACCTTATCTTCTCAGGTCTTAACAATAACGCGCCAAACCGTTTACCGCGTTGTGTTTCGCCGCAGAGCAGGCTGCTGTACTGCAAGACATTTTAAATGCGTGAGCATTTCTATGCTATACCCAACGAGTAGACCGGTTTGTCCGTCCGTCACGTAAGGGGAGATCCCAGTCAAGATGTAGGCCCGCATTATCGATCGAATTCACCTTGGTGCTGCCTCTCGCTTCAACGCTAACTAAGCTGCGAGAACACAACGCACACGAAGCTATCAGCACTCGGCGTACTCTGTCCCCCATCGCAAATCGCTTTCAAGATAGGGCCCGTAGCCGCCGCCGGAGTTCGGTTGATTACGGTTGACAATGGTTTGCATCGACGAGGTAGTGTGATCGACTACGTCTATGGACGTGGTCGATGATGGACGTGGTCGACGTGGCCGATTTGGTAGCCCTCGTACGTATACATTCGAGGTCTACCAAACCTGACACTGTTCGATTACGTCGCGTACTACAGCGCGCATCGGCCAATGCTCATCATCCACGAAGCAGTGGCATCATCCAAACGCACCATCATATAACATGAGGAAACATTACGACTACTGGCTTCTTCTTCGTCGTCTCACGCTGGTCTCAGTTAACATTCTTTCGCGGTGTTTGTCGCAATTAGACCAGATACAGCAGCATACGACGACCAAACAGCAGGTGACTAGCAGCAGATGCTTACGCATCGTTTAGATAACTCCCATGGAAATTCTGCGTTTATTTATTTATTTATTTATTGTGCGGTAGCGTATAGGTGCGTCTTGAGCCACTCCAGAAGTGATTTGTGGAGTTGAACACTCTGTGAAATCGCACGAGAAAGAATCTTCTGTTGGGCTAGTTGGTTTGACATATCAGTGCAAAAACTATAATGAGTTGATAATCAGCTGTTTGTGCTGTCTTGTCTCTTTCGTTGTTTGCGTTTCTCGTTGGAAAGCAGCAGTCACGAGCACTAATAATGGTAATATAACGGTAAAAGGGAAGTGACCGCTAAGAAGTAGAAGGTAACCCTCCAGAAGTGAATCTGTTTGTGGCGAGTACGTGGTACTCGTCAGAATAGCATTTGAGCGTTTAGATCGCGAATTTTTGTGCAGACATAATGAGGACTGTTGGGGCTGATTTTAGCTCGTATCAACAGAACTGGCTCGCTGCTCGCAGGAATGGTTTCGGTTCGTGCGAATTTTCGTCACCTAGTGTTCAAGAATCATAACGTTGGAGACGTATTTCGTGCACAACACCACCATACACAACATTTCATGCAAACACCAAAGCCGTACAGAACGATGCTGTCGGAAACGCGAATATTTATCTGATACTTTTGGCAGTCATTGCTCGAGGTGATCCAGAAGCGAAGGTGTTGCGGCGGTCGCGGTGACATCACGCACAAGCTGCAGAGAGAGTCCCCGTACGGCACCGCAGGAAACATACCAGCGCATGCGCATATCGCGCGAGACGCTGCGTGCAGCTTGACTGAATCTCGTTGCGATAAAACATTTTCGACATCCAGAGGTCCTTTGTACCCTGTTTCCCCCCGGTTGCACCTTAAAAGGGTCAAGCGCGGAGGAAGCGACAATACCGCGCCGTCCGGAAAAGCGGTGCGGATCGCTTTGAGACGGATTTTTACTGGCCCACAGAAAGCAGTTTCTGTCCCATTGTGCAGCGACGACTGGCAAAAAGGACGAATTGTTCCCCCTGTCGACGACTCGGTCGCGGCGGATCACGCCGGTGTCTGACCCGCGAGCGCTGACTCGTGAGCACTTTTGTGTCTGGCAGGACGCGGCCCGGATAGATCTTCCTCTTCTGGATTCGCGCACTCTCTGCGAGACTCTCTGAAGAAGAGGAAGAAGAAAGGATGAAAGAGGCTCTGGGCGCTGCAACTTAATGCGCAGCCGTGGGTTCCAATTTAAGCTGCTCTTGACCCACCCTTCGCGGCGGGAGATCGAAACGATGAACCCGTAGTGGCACGAGTTGGGGGTGCGTTGCTGTCGCAAGCAGCCTTTCCTTTCCGCAAGCAAGAGGGGAGGGTTTCCTTAAGTATAGCGACAAAAACATGTCTGCTCGTGGGGAACGCAAGGGGCGCTTTTAGTTGAAAGGCTGTCGATAATGTAGAGATAAGACTGAATGCCAGCCAGCGAAGCTTGCGTTTCCAGATGTCAGGGCGCGTTCCATTTTTGTACCGACGATTTGAAGTGTACAGTTCTCACAGCCGCCGCTATCGCTCAGACCGCTTCTATATCGACCAGGACGTACATGATGATTCGGCTCGGTGCCTTTGGCTGTAGACCGATAACGCGAAATGCGGTTCAGTTTTGGTCTTATTGCGTTTGGTTTCCTGAATCTGATTGGTCCCTCATATTGGGGACATTTATCTCGCGCACGGGATAGGAAGAATAGGAAGAAGAAGCGACCTGTTGCGGTGCAGCATTATTTGCGCTGCTTTTGTACATTCAATCAGTAGAGGAGACGGCTGGCAGATCTATTAATGGCAAGGACGCAGTACGTATGAGGAAGTCCTGCGGGCATATCGCCGCCTTCATTTTCTCTTGGATTTGACTGCAACATCCCTGCTAACACAGCGCACGCAATGCGGCCGCTTTCGCCGCCGGCCACCCTGCGCTACCTTGCCTTCCAAGAAAAACGATAAACGCAGCACCGAACACGGATGTTTTCCACGTCACCGCCTAAGGACACCCGGGGAAGCGGTTCTTTACGATCAACGTAACTTCTCCACAGACTCATATACATGAGCGTCGCGGGGCAGTCTCCGCTTATAAGCCGAAGCGCGGACGGCAGATTAACGCAAAAGGGGTCCGCGGAACACGAAATAGTATATAGCGGAGTCGCTTCTTCCGTGTACGCATCCATCGCGCGCCGCGCATCCAGATCGAGCGTATTCCGGTTATAATCGCGCCTAACGCGGCGAGCGTAGGTCCCGAGATCTCGGACGTCCGCGTGCAGTTCGCGAGTGCGACGCGCATATACAGCGCTAAGCACACACGCGAGCATCCATTATTCATTCGAGCTTGCCCCCTCACACGTTATACGTGTACCTATACGCGTAGGGGTTATCGGGACACAGCTGCGCAGAGCAGACGATGAAAGAGAACGGAGCAGACGAACATCGCACGAACAGACGAACATCGCACGTGCAGTCGTGCTTGCTGCAGCGTTCCAGACGTGCCGTCGCAGCCAGCAAGCACGTCTGTGCCGTCTGTGCTTCTTTGATGTGTCCTAATTATCAATCGCCGCTGCGGCGCGTCGGCGTCGTGGCCTCGTTCCACGCTGAGCTCCGCGCTGCTGTTGGACAATATATCGGAGAGTTCGAGCAGGTGTGCCCCTTTGGTTTCCCCCCTCTTGCGTATGTGTTTTCGAGGCGCGCATTGTGTGTCCCGACGCTTCGCGGCGGCCGCAGACGGCGCAACACTTGCTCCTGCTGCCGCCGCTCCGCCCGATCCTTGTATCTTGCGCGTCAATCTGAGCGGTGCTCACGCCGAACGCCTATGCCCTTCATGCCTATAAGCTGAACGCCAGTGCGTTGCACGTCCGTTTGTTTCGCGCTGCCTCTCCTACTGCTGCTAAGTCGATTGCGTAAGGCCCGTCATCATCTCCCGCTGGCCGCAAGTCGGCAATTGAATCTTCGAAACCTCACCTTCCCCGTCCAGGCGTCTGCTCTCTCTTCCTTTCTGATATCTCCTCAACCGGTGGCCGCTGTTACCGTTGTAGAGCTCAGATGTTGAGCTTTTTTTCTTTTTTATCGTCCTCTCCAGAATGATGTAAGTGTGCCCTCCCACACCCTAACCTACACCTGTGTGCCTGCCTGCCTGCCTGCTACCCGTTCCGCTAGCATTCCGTCCACACCTTTTCTCTGTACACTCTGATGTGCCTTTGGCATATGTCGATTGTTTTGTTTCTCGCGAAATTGTTGAAACTTGTTTCACCCTCTCCGGTCACATCGAAAGCTGCAGAGTCGATGAAACAGGCGCGTGTAGTATGCATACCTTTAAATCTCGACGGAGCCGCGGGTGCGGCGTGGTTGGAGGACAACGGGTTGCGACGTCCTTTTAATGCTTGAATGAACGCAGAACGTGTATGCACTCCCGCACATGCGTGCGTCGGCTGGTTTTGTATTCTGGATGTTTCTTACGCGCCGAGGGCAATCGGAATGACGAAGCGTCTGCTCACGATTGGGGAACCGCATAAGCTACGCATAATCACGAGAGAAAACAGGCGAAAGAACACCTGACGGGCATCGAATTTCATCTATAGCTAGTCGGCCGGGTCTTTCTAATTAAAATAACCCGCGTCCAATTTGCTTGGCAAAGCGTATCACAGCACTGCGCATTGACGGATAAGAGCCGTATGTGTGGGGATAAAGGACATGTAGACACTGATAAGAATACATATCAGCGCAGCAAGCAGTATACGACGACCTGCAGACTCTTAGGATAAGCCGTTACGGGGGTTTTGATAAGCGGCGAAGCGATCAAACTGAAACGATACCGCAGCCTCCTGCTATCTATACATGATGGAAAAAACAGCGCAGCTTTTTTCACGGTCGGAGACAGTGCATATACACACACCAATGCCTGCTGCGAAGGCAAAGCTATACATACCGAGGAGCAGTGGCGTAGCCAGAAATTTTGTTCGGGGGGGGCTCCGTCACTGACCCCATATATATATATATATATATATATATATATATATATATATATATATATATATATATATATATATATGGGGCCAGTGGCGTAGCCAGACATTGTGTTCGAGGAAGCTTTAGCTCGGGTGCTCCTATTTAAATACATGTAGAAGGGGAATTCGTTTTTCCCTGCAACCACTTCACCAAATTTGAGGAGGTTTGTTGCATTTAAAAGAAAAAGTTTAATTCTAGTGACTACTGGTTTCGAATTTTTCATTTAGGTGGTCAATTATTCAATTATTGATTAAAAATTGGCCAAATCGAAAATTTTCAGAAAATGAAACTATCAAGCTTAAAACTCCGTGACTCAACAATGAAAAATGATATCACAATTCTGTGAATTGCATCTAATAGTACATCTACAGCGGACAAAATGGATATGTCACACATGAATCTCAAAAAAATTTAGTACTGTGGAAATACGGCTTTTGCAGAACGCTTGTACACAACGTAACCAATTCATGTAAGATACAAATTGACATAGCAAACTTGTCCGCTTTGACTGTTATAATAGATGCCGTTTACAGAACCACAATGTCTGTTCTTCATGCATAGCTATTAGTTTGTAAACGTCGTGCTTCTATTTTTTCAAACTTACGAATTTTTCAAAATATTTTAAATAAAATGCAGGCCCTAAATCGAAGTTGTGTTTCCAACAGAACTAGGATTTAATTTTCTCTCTCAAATGCAACGAATTTCAACAAAAGCGATTAGCAGGATTATCTAAGAAAAGCGTTTCTGCGTTTTACAAGTATTTGAATAGGCCGCATCGGATCGGGCCCGAGCTAAAGCTTCCTCTTAAACAATTTGTCAAGGGGTCAAATCCATGAATAATAACTGCATTGTCATTGCCAAAGATGCTGCAAACGAATTCTTGAACGCTACGCACAGTCAAAACAATAAAATATGTATTTTTTCACAAAAGAATATACTCGTATGTGCCAAAAATTTTGCCCAATATAACTGATATCAATGCTTCCATATTTTTGTCTATTTAAGTAAAGAAAATGTCACACGAACTTTAGAACTATATCAGTTCAAAACCAGGAAAGCAGTGCATGCCACTGATATGAAAAATTAAAAGGCAATGAACTGAACAAGTTGAGGACAAATATGTTAACGAAACTTTGTCATTTAAGAACCGTGCTTACATTTTTGTATATATGCAATGGCCAGTGAAAAATCTCAATGACGCTGTAATTTGTATTAATGTATTACGCAGGACCACCTGTCACCGGTCGTGTATCGTGAGTAATTGCACCGAAATCATAGTCGCAACAGAGGGCACCTATAAAAAGCAGGAATTCTGCAAGATATACGAGGGCAACTCAAATGAATGTGAGCCAACAACGGGGTACTTTATTTAAAAGTAGTCTTCATGAGAATTTAGACATTTGTCCCATGGACTAACGAGTCGCGTGATTCCCGTCTTATAAAACTCCTTGGGTTGCTGCTTCAAAAAGTCTGTATCTGGTTCCCTTGAGCTCTTTTTTCGGTTGCCCCAAAATGTAGAAGTCGCAAGGTGACAGGTCGGAGCTTTATGGCGGATGCTGCAGCGTTTCCCACTTGAACTTTGCCAGTTTTGTATTAACCACATAAGTGACGTGGGGACAGGCATTGTCGTGGAACAAGATGACCCCATTCGTCAATTTTCCACGTTGTTCGTTCTTGATTGCGACACACTGCCGTTCTGACGTTTCACAATATCGGAAACAATTGATAGCCTCTCAAGATTTAGCAAATTCTCTCAGTAATGGACCCTGACGACCGAAAAAAAAGTCAACACCACCCTTCCAGCGGAAATGATGGCCTTTGCGTTCTTTGGGCGTGGTAAATTCGAATGTTTCCACTGTAAGCTTTGCCGTCGTGTTTCAGGCTCGTAGTAGTGGCACCAAGGTTCGTCCCCGATCACAAATGCAAACAAGAAGTCGTCATCCTCATTGTGATACCCGATCAGATGAGTCAAGGCAGCGCGAAACTTCTCCGTCTTCTCGCGATGGATCAAAATCATAGGGATCCATCGCGCACCAAAGAGCCGATAACCGAGAAGCTCATGAATTATGGCGTGAACCGAACTGTGACTGATGTTCAGACGGTCTGCCAGTTCATCGATGCTTATCCTCCGTTCTTGTTTCATCAGCTCATGAACCTTTAAAATTGTGTGGGGGGTGATTGCACGATGGTTTTGGCCCGGTCTTAAAATGTCTTTACAACGTCCTTTAAACCGTTTGCTCCAACGCTTCACAGTGGTCAATGAAATGCCGTGTTCAACGTAAACGGCAGCCATACGGCGATTAATTTCTGTTTTGGAAACACCTTTAGCTGTCAAAAACTTCGCGACACCGAGCTGTTCAACTTTTGAAGTGTCCATTATGTGACACAACCATATTCAACCAAGTGTATGAGAGCATTAAAAAACAGTTATCGTCACACCTGCGTGTCACTTTTGTAAATGAGACATGCCGTTCTCCTACGCGCGTGCCTCGCAGATAATGAACCGAACCATTATTGCGCGGTTAGGGTAGGCGCACATTCATTTGACTCACCCTCGTACATTAGAAATACAGATACAATGGGATATACAAATGCGAAAATACGGCTTGATAAAGGACAAAGAAGTGTCACTGGAAACAAAGTTCACTGCCTGTATACACAAAACCTCGCAACAAGATATATAAGTATACGTATAAGTATCCAATGAGTCTATGTATGTAAGAAAAAGTAACTGTATGTAATGCGTCAAACAAGGCAAATAAACATGTTGCACAATCACGGAAGGTGGCGAGCTTGCTCCCCGCTTTTCTCCTTTGCGCACACAAGACTGAGCCACCATCGTCGGCTCACCCATTCCACCTCTCCTCCTACGCTTTCACTCGCACATACTGCACGCAGCGCGTTGTCACTATTTTATCACCCTTGGACTTTATACGAAACATGAGGGCGACGGCGACGGCAGGAATGCGCCTGGAGTGTCCATATAATTGCTTTCGCAATAATATAATAAACGTATCCGGAAACTGAAGCGTCCCGTCGCCCATTACTTTCCGTAAAAGAAGTATCAAACTCGAACTTTCACCATGCGACAATTCGCTGCGCCGCAACAATGTATTTTTTTTCTGTGGGGTGGAGGCACCGAAATGAAAAAAAGAACGCATAGGAAACTATGTTGGCCAGAATCGAATGCCTACATCGGGCACCTAATGGGGCTAGGGAATTAATACCGAAGTAAACATGAGACGATTAGCCCACTGAGAACCATACGCATACTGCTCAGTATCCTACACCGGCGAAACAAGACTTTCCGGAAAGGCTCCGCTCAAGGAACGCGGTGCAATCCTTCGAGTCCCCACAGTGATGGCGGCGAGCGACCTTTGTTTTTTTTTTTTTCTCGTCTGCTAGCCAGAAAGCTTCCAAAACTGTGTCAGGTGAAAATGCACTCGGCCAGAGCAAACCGAACGCCCACCGAAGTGCACCGCGCGGTGGTGGGGCCATACGAGAAAAACATATGCGCTCTGGCTCGCTCTGGCAGCCCGCGGGTAGGGTAGCGAGAACAAAAAAAAAAAAAAAAAAAAAAAAAATGAAGGGGCTCAATGTGTCGTCGGCGAATAAAAGTCAAAGTAGAAAAAATAAATAAGAACGTAGTTACTTTGGCTGGCTTTAGTGTCTTCACATGGATGCTCTGGCGTAGGTTAAAAAAAATGTTGATATTTCTTTATGTGACATGACGGCACAAATGAACCACCCCAACGCATCGTCTCATTGGACCTCGCTGCGTGCTTTGTCAACTCGTCTGCTAGTGTGTTGATTTGGCTTGTCTCGTTGTATGTTCCGATGTAAGACTTTAGAAAAGTCAGTGGACCTTTGGCGTCAAATGTTTAAGACAACATTAAACCCACAAAATTCCACAATTGAAAATTTAAAGCACAACTTTGGAAATGTCAATGCACGTTTCACATCAAGAGCTTATTATATTTATACCCACAAAGTTTCGCAGTTGATATCCATGCGGTCCATAGATTCCGTGGCCTCAGTGACATGCCGCGGTGAGCCCGCTCACAATCAAAGCGCCCTTGAAACTTTGTGCTCGGATGGGACTGCTTGGCGTTATGTGACTGCCGGTGTATGGGCGTTGCCACGAAATCCAGCCCGAGTTCGCAATCTTTACGGTTAAATGTCTTTTCGAGCGTCAAAAAGACATTCTAGACAAAATCCAGAGTGATTTCCGGCGCCGGGGGTCGCTTTGGTCGGCGGTGCATGGACAGCACGAAAAAATTTCGGGGGGGGCTGAAGCCCCATAAGCCCCCCCCCCCCCCCCCCTGGCTACGCCCCTGCCGAGGAGCGAGGGCCCTTAGATAACTGAGTACTGATAGTGATTGCCCACGCAAATGTGAGCGTAGTGAGAACAGGTCGGCATAGGTGTGGAGCGAACAAATCGAGGCTGTTCCGATAAGTATAGCACCAGCCAAGGGGTGGATTTAGATGCAACTGCTGCTATATTGCCCGTCATGTACGTCGAAGGAATCTGGCAGCCATAGAACACAACTCCGATGCGATGGGAAGCGTCTGTAGTTCACTGTGGAACACACAGTCACCGTCAATGTCGATGCAGTTCCTCTTTGTCCTTTGTTAATGGCAACAGCCCATCTATATCGTTTCGAAATAACAGCCCAATTAGCGTGTTGGGGTGTCTTTGGTTCTTGCGAAATTGTCTATTCAGGCTTAATTTCCAAAAGCTTTTATTTCTTTTTATTTCTTTTTTTTTGTTTTTTTCTTTTTGCTCGCAAGGAATAGTTGCGGCACTGCTAGAGGCAGCAGCCCTGTTGGCTGGCGCACAGTTTTTACGGCAACCCTTGCTATCTCTCGCATATTTTGGCGGAGGCCGCTGACTCTTATGAAAGAAAGCCCAATAAGTACGGCTTAATCTCTAAGCACGCCACAGGAGAGGTTGGGCACGCTGCACAAGCAGGTACAAAGTAGCAAGCGAGGCGCAAATCTAGTCTCACAATTTATAGACCGCGCGATCACCGCGGGACCTCACGCACAACAAGACACACTGTAAAATAATTTACACCTTTAGTAGTGAAGGAGGGTGTAAATCTGTCTATAACTGACACCCTTGGGGTGTTATTTATATAACGGACACCCTTAGGGTGTGAGTTACCCAGTTGAAAAAGACAACAGGAATTCCTGTCGCAACTACAGAAATTTCTGTTGTACAACAGGATTTTTCTGTAGTAACTACAGATTCCTGACGGAGCGACAGACTTTTCTGATGTACAACAGACATTTCTTGTTGTGACGACAGAAGTACACTCTGTCGTATGTCTGTTGTTACAACAGAAAGCTGAGGCTCTACAACAGATTTTTGTAGTACTACAGGAACATCTGTCAGCACAACAGACACCCTGTTGTCTCAACAGAAATGTTCCTGAAGTAACTCAACAAAATTCTGTAGTGCTACAGAGAGCTGTTGAAATACTACAGAAACCTATCGTGGCAACAGGCCCCCAATTGTCACAACAGACGTACTCCTGAAGTAATGCGAGAAACTTCTGTTGTACTACAGAGAACAGTTGGTGTACGACAGAAACCTATTGTTGCAACAGGCCCCCAATTGTCATAACAGAAGTGTCCCTGAAGTAATGCGACAAACTTCTGTTGTACTACAGAGAACTGTTGTTGTACGACAGAAACCTATCGCCGCATCATGTACCCAATGATGACAACAGAAGTGCACTGAAATTATGCGACAAGCTTCTGTAGTGTGTACTACATATATGTAGCACGGAATTTCGTTTTGACACATAACCTACTGTGAAGACATAACTCAGTTTAAAAAATCCTAGTTGAAAAAGACAACAGGAATTCCTGCAGCAACTACAGAAATTCTGTTGTGCGACAGAAGTTCCTGACGTTTCTTAATTGAGAGACATTTCTGACGTTACGACAGAGATTCTGATGTAGCAACAGAAGCATTCTGTCGCGAAGGCCAAGAGTTATGAAGTTGCAACAGAAACGTTCTGTCGCGACAACAAGAGTTCTGAAGTCGGAACAACAGCTTTATATCGTGACAGCGACCCCGACGTTACGACACCAATTCTGACGTCGTAACAGAAACATTCGGTCGCGATGGCCAAGAGTTCTGAAGTCGCAACAGAAGCGCTTTCCGTCGCGGCCCTTTAAAATTGTATGTCAGTTTCAGATCGGTGATGTACACTGTACTTTTCTCTTGCGCGGTATTCAATCGCGCTTCTCTGAAGCCGGCAATGCTGATAGCACCGACACCGGTATTAAAGTCGACGTGGCCAATACTTATAATTGTGCCGTGACGCCGCGGCACCAGCAACGCCCTGCCGGCCTCCTTAAAATCGGCTGCTGATCAAAATCGTACCATCTGCGGGAATGGCTGCGCATCCGTTTTGTTTTATTTGGTAAAATGTGGCACATAGGCCTGTGGACCTACATGTCCTGTTACACTGACACATTAGTTAATTTCCCAGGAATATTTCACAAGCTTATGCGAAGCGGAAAAGAAGTTTTGGGTTGTTCCACAATGTTGCGTGAAAAGCTGTCTCGCTCGGGTCACATTAATCGGGTACAGCGCTGCCGTGAGAAGCCAGTATATGCTGTCAGAAAGAACACTCATCCACGAATGTTTATGTAGCTATTTTGCATTGAACACACGAATTATATGCGCGCTCGAAAGTGTAAAGAAAGAGAGACAACTGTCGAAATTAGCAGAAACAACCCTAACAGTTACCGTTGCCTATTTCTGAATTTCTTATTTAAAGTGGATATCGTACATCAAAATCGATGTTCTAGCACTCCACCATGTACCGGTCGATGGTAAGAACACTCTTGCTCTTCTAGAGATGCGGCACTTGACGCGGTGGAGTGATAGCGGATCTTGACCCTTAAAACGCAAATGTAAACATCAGCGCATCAGCACATCGTACTCTTCACATGGCCAAAATTTACTCTCGAAGCGCCTGGTCCTGATGGCCTTAGTGCTGAATTTTATATAAAATTTCAGGAATTCCTGTGTCCTTTTCTGCAGCAACTTTTCGAGGAAGCTTATCAATATGGTGCGCTTCCTCCATCTTTCTATCAGGGCCACACAACCTTAATACCAAAAAGCACTGATGATGAAACAATAAAGAGAGTAAACGGTTATAGGCCGATATCATTATGTAACGTGGATTACAAAATATTTGCAAAAATACTGACAAATAGATTGCAGACAGTCATTACTAAATTAGTAGGTGATCATCAAACATGCGGAATTCGAGGCCGCTCTATACAGACAAATGTTCATATCGCACGTTCAGTTCTTGAGTGCATTGAGGGTAGTACGGATCAAGTAGCTCTTCTCCAGATTGACCTCGCCAAAGCCTTTGATAAGGTTCAACACGAATTTTTATTCCAACTACTGCGACATCTTCAGTTAGGGGATGTATTATACAATGGTATAACACTTTGTTATAAACACTGCACTACAAAGTTAATTGTGAATCGTACCCTCTCAGATATAATACAACTACAGTCATCCGTTCGTCAAGATTGTCCGCTCTCGCCTTTACTCTTCGCCATATACTTAGAACCGCTTTGCTTAAGCGTGCTTTGTGACTCGAGCATTAAAGGATATATGTATGCCGATGAGGAAATTAAAGTGCTAGCTTATGCAGATGACATTGCCTTCTTTTGCGTCGATAAGCCAAGCATTACCAAGGCAATAAACGCTACCCTGCGTTTCTGTGAGACTGCAGGAGCTACTGTAAATTTTGACAAAAGTAGAGGCTTTTGGCTAGGCATGTGGGCGCTCACTCCCTCTGTATTCGCGAATATTCATTGGAATCAGTCTCCGTTGCGATATCTTGGAGTACCTCTCGATAACTTCCGTAATAGTGGACCTCATTGGGCGTCCACGATAACCATTATCCGTAGAAAGGTGACAACCTGGCAAGGACGTGATCTCTCCATTTTTGCGAGAGCTAAGGCATGCAATACATTTCTCGCTTCTAAGCTTCTTTATGTTCTGCGGGTCTTGCACTGCTCACGTGTCCATGTCCAGGCATTTCATAGAATATTTGCATGTTTTATTTGGCATTCATCATGGGAAGCCATGAGAAGGGACAACCTTTTTCTCCCGCTTGAAAAGGGAGGCCTGGGTCTTGTGCATTTGTTTGTGCGACAATTGGTCATGCGCTTATTTTACCTTAAAAATGTCCGTCATCCATTCCTTCTCGCAGTTAATCGAGCACGGCTTGCGTCACACCTCCCTTTTCTTTTTGTCACGACAAGCGTTGCTCAAGAACTACCGTTATGGGGCTTCTTAAAGGAACTTGTCGACACTATTTCATTCTTAAAAGCCAGATTCAACCTTGAATATTTGTTTACCGTTAATCGCACGTCGCTAAATGCAGCACTTATAGATAACCTTTTCCCTGAACCGCTGTACCGAAAGCCGTATCTGTCTCTATTTGGTCAAGATGTTCTTTGCCGTGTCCGTAGAATGTGCATTGCGCCAGCAGCAAAAACGTTTTTCTTTAAGCTGCACACCTCCACACTGCCAGTTAAAACGTGGCTTCAGGAAAAAGGACTCTATGTACCCTGGAATACAAATTGTAGGCTTTGCAATCAACCCGAGACAATAGAACATTGCTTTATACTTTGTCGTGACGCATTCCTTTTTTGGGACATTTTACAAAGAACTATCAAAAAAGACTTTCCTCTCACATGTTATGGTATCCGGTTCCTTCCTTTCAAAAAGACAGCCAGTAATACACCATATGATTTGTTTATGTTATTAGGACTTTATTCATTATGGAGAAGTCGAATGATCGACAGACATGCCGAGTCACCTCGCTCGACAAGGTCTATCTTCCGAGAAGAGACTGCTCAAGTCCGGAGTGTGGTGGCTACATATGATCCCGTCCCTGAATGGATTTCGCGTCTGGACGCTTGTGTTTGTTTACCAGAATTTTGAACTGTCATTGGACTGTATACTTTCTGTGAATTTGTTTCTCTTGTATGATCATATATGATGTAACTGTAGCGGTTTGACAGTAACGATAATTCCATGCAATAAAGAAAAAAAAAGTCAGCGGTGGTGCAGTGGTAAGATACTGGGCTCGGAATCGTGCGGTCGCAAGTTCGAATCCTTGCCGCGGACGTTTTTTTTTTAATTTTTTTACTTTTATATTTTTATTTTTTTGTACTAACAAATTTACATAGCCTTAAGGAGGTCTCTGTCAATTTTTAATCAAATATTGAACAAGAACTACAGAGCTTTCTACTACAGGACGTCACACTACAGACAACAGAACTACAGGACGTCACACTACAGACAACAGAACTACAGGCAACAGAACTACAGGCAACAGAACTACAGGCAACATAACTACAGGCAACATAACTACAGACAACAGAACTACAGAAACAGCGTCCCAAAATACGACAGACTGTCAAAATTTCCTGTTGTGTTTTTCAACTGGGTATAGACATATTTACACCCTTTTTCACATTTAAGGGTGTAAATTATTTTACAGTGCACCGCGATAAGCCCACACATTAAGCGCTCGCTAAAACTGTAGGTATCTCATTGACGCTTTATGCTGTTCTGTCCAGCGGAATAAAGTAAAATAAATCGGAGATGATTTAGCGGTAAATGCGTTAGCATTACGTCCCGTCCCTTTGTGGTCCCAGTTATGTGACTCACGATCTATATGACTGTATACGACAGCGATTCTGACGTCGCAACGGGAGCTCTCTGTCCCGACGACAGAGGCTTTCTGTCGTGGCGTTAGAAATGTGCCGCTTTCTATAATAAATTATGGGGTTTTACGTGCCAAAACAACTTTCTGATTATGAGGCACGCCGTAGTGGAGGACACCGGAAATTTTGACTACCTGGGGTTCTTTAACGTGCACCTGAATCTAAGTACACGGGTATTTTCGCATTTCGCCCCCATCGAAATGCGGCCGCCGTGGCCGGGATTCGATACCGCGACCTCGTGCTCAGCAGCCCAACACCATAGCCACTGAGCAACCACGGCGGTCCACTTTCTATCGCAACGACATCAGTTATGACGCCGCGACAGAAGCGCTTTCCGTCGCGACGCTTTAAAAGTCTATGCATGTTTCACACTGGCGGTGTACGCCATACTTTTCTCTTGCGCGGTATTCATGTGGTGCGTTCTCTGAACCCGGCAATGCTTATAGCACCGACACCGGCATTACACTCAACGTGGTCAATTGTAATTGTGCCCCCACGACGAGGCACCAGCGATCGATCGCCCGACCGGCCTCTTCAAAATCGGGCGCTGACCGAAATCATCGCATCTGCGGCAACAGCTACGTATCCATTTTCTTTTATTTTGTTCGAAGTGCCACACAGGCCTATGGAGTTACACATGCTGTTACGCTGACACGTTATTTAACGTATCCATCCTGTTTTGTCTTGTTGGAAGTGGCACATAGGCCTATGGACTTACACATGCTGTTACGCTGACACGTTATTTAATTTCCCAGAAATATTGCATAAGCTTTTTCCAAGCGGAAAGGAAGTTTTGGGTTGTTCCACAAAGTTGCGTGAGCATCTGTCTCGCTCGGGTGTCAGTATTCTAGCATAAGCGCTGCCGTGAGAAACCGGTGCACTGCCTAAATGAGCGCTTATTCACGAATGTTTATGAAGCTATTTTGCACTGAACACACGAATTATATGCGCGCTCAAAGGTGTAAAGAGCCAGAGGCAGCTGTGGAAATTAGCGGTAACAACCTCAACTGTTGTCTATTTCTTAACTGATATAGATATCGTAAAGCTATATCGATGTTCTAGCACTTCAGGATGTACTTATCGATGGTAACAACACTATTGCTCTTCTAGAGAGGCGCCAGTTGGCGTGGCGAAGTAAAAGCGCACCTATTGCTCTCAACATACAAATGTAAACTTCAGCGCAGACAGAGAAGAGACTCTTACTGTTGACATGACCAAAATGCACGAGCACAACCATGTTAGGCGTTGTGCAGTCGTAAGATACTGTGTTCATAATTTTCTTTTATTTTGTTTACTTTCCAATTTTTTACTTTTTTTGCGCTAATAAATTTACATAGCCCTAAAGAGCTATTTATTCATTTTTGATTAAATAATGATTAAGAACTAGATAACGTCAGAGTACAGGACGTCAGACTACAGACAACAGATGTCATACAGCAGAACGTCAGACAAGAGAACACAAGACATCAGAACGTCAGACAACAAAGTGTTTCAACATACGACATATTGAAATTTGCTGTTTTTTTTTTTCAACTGTGTAGGCGTTATCTACCTCGTGGGCAGAGGGCACTGCCCCCCCCCCACGCTACTTTCAGAAGTGTGTGTATGTGGGGGGGGGGGGTGTCAAGTGCCCCTGCCCACCCGGTGGATACGCCTATGGTTAACGTTACGTGAGACACCCTGTATGTGCACATACATACGCACATACACGCTCTTCTAAGTTCTCCCGTCCCCTCTAACTCTAGCTTTCTCAT